>NW_021319136.1:139958-263176 GCF_001605985.2 Dendrobium catenatum | reverse complement strand
CATTTAAATATCTTTCGCTCCTCTCTTGCCTCCAAAGTCAGACCCCATGGTAATGAAACAACAAAAAAAATTATTTTAATTTAGGCCCCCCCTCAATAAAATTTCTGGCTCCGCCACTGGTTTGTGATAACTTTTTTATTATTTTTAAAAGTAGCTTCCTAATTCAAAAGTTTTTTAGTTAAAAAAAATTTTGTGTACTAAAAATCACTTTAGAAAACAATTAGAAAATTATACCAAATGAAGTCTGAGGTTTTATTTGGGACAACTTTCTTAATGTTTATAAAGTAACTTTTTAGTACAATTTTTTTGAATTAAAAATATTTGTACTAGATAGCTGCTTTAGAAAGCATTAAGAAAGTTATCCCTTATGCTTCATTTGGAATGACTTTTTTATTGTTTCTAAAAACAATTTTGTAATACAAAATTTAAAAATTTTGTACTAGAAATTAAGCTGCTTTAAAAAGCAATAAAAAAGCCGTCCCAAATGAAACCTAATCAAATTTAAGACTTTGTTTGGGATAGATTGTTTACTGTTTTCTAAACTAATTTTTTAGTACAATTTTTTTTTTTGAAAAACAAAAAAATAATAATAAAATGATTAAAATTTTTTTTCCAAATAAAGTCTTATTAGGCATTTATTTTATTCTTCTAAGTCACCTTGAGATCTGTGGATCGTATCTAAATTTGTATTTGATTTGACTGAGAATTTTAGGTCCCGATACCTCCATTGAGAAAACAAAATCCATAAATAATTCCTTTGATAAATCTGATGCTAAATGCTTTCGAAAACTGGTAAAAGATATTCTTAGTAACTATTTATATTAAAAAGCTTTTAGTTATTCGAAATTTGTGACTTTTATTAATGTGTTTCTCTCACTCTAAGTTGTAACAGCCGCAGCTAGTCTCATGTGGCTTGCTAGAACCTCGGAAGCCTAGCATTTCGCACGGTTGAATTGGGATAATAAATTATCTTTGGAAAAAAAAAAATTACACAACTCACCTTGTCCTGGTGGTCGGGAGCTTAGGCTGCCAATTAAGCAACTTTAAAACTTCAAAATAGTTTAAATATTGAACGAAAAGGTCCAATGACTTTTTTTGAAATATCACAATTAATAGTTTTCAAACTATGGCATCGTTTGAGACAACATTCTTACTATTTTTTAAAGTTATTTTCTAGTACCAAAAATTGAATTTTATACTAAAAAATAACTTTAAGAAGCAGAAAGAAAGCCATTTATAAAAATTAAGAAAAGTCATTGGACCCATTATAAAGCTATTTTCTAGTACCAAAAATAAGGTAAATTAATGAGAGTTTATCTTTGAAAATATTTATTAAACTTAAAATTCTCCATAATAAAATAATGTTTCAATAGTTATATGAAATTTTTAAAAATCTAAAAAATTATACAAAAATAACAAATTTTATCTTAAATTAAAATAATTTAAAATATATCATAATATATTTTTGTATCATTTAATGTAGCTTTCTAAACGAAGAAGTGTAGCCTTTCAAAGCTTGCAAAGCTGATTCGTTCTTCGTGGTAGGAAGCAAGCAACATTAATGATAAAGACCCAAATTCTGACTCGGGCCTTGGGTTCTTGGAAATTGAAAGCTAAGCAAGTCCCAATACCAAAGCGTGGGTCAGTTGACAAGGTCAAATCACTTACAGCTTGCAACCCACCATGTACTGGGCCTAGCTAGCACAGCCCGCCCAACCTCATGTTGACTTGACTAACCTACTTTTGACATTCTATTTTCTCCTCGATCCTTTGAACCCCCGTTTATATTTAAATACTTGATTATAACAAGTTGTAAGGCTATGGCATATTTGTCTTTAGCTTAGCCCTAGCTCCTCTTCTGCTTGAATCATTTTAAATTTTTATATAATTTTTATGCAGATTTTTTCAACCTTATCCTTCTTAACTTTGAGGGAAATATTTTTTGCCTTCTCTTACCTCAAATGAATTCGCAAATGATTTAAATTAATTAAACTAATTTAGAATCGAGGAAATTTTTATGTTATATAAAAATTTAGGTTTCTTTTGGATGACTTTCTTACTGCTTCTTAAAGCAGTTTTTTAGTACGAAAAAATTAATTTTTTAATAAAAATGTCTTTAAGAAGCAGTAAGAAAGTTATCCCAACTGAAGCTTTCGTCTTCATTTGAGACAACTTAAAGCTGCTATTTTTTTAAGAGCTTTTAAAAAATTTAGTACTAAAAAGATGTTATAGAAAATAATAAGAAAACGGTCTTATATGAAACCTTAATATAGTTTAGCCTTTTTCATAAGAAAATGACATTTTAATTAGAAATAACATAATTCATTAAGAAAAAAATTTGAAGCATTTGAATTTATGCAAAAATTAATATAATTCACATAGCATTAATCTCTCTCTAAAAATTAAAAAATTTATTATGATTCAGATTATATCTGAATATTTAGAGAATTTTTTTTTTCATTTAGTCATAATAAATTATATTAATAAATGAACTCTTAGTTTCTACCACAAAATTAATAATATATTAATTTTTTAGTTTTAAAAGTTGCTAAGATTAGTTTCTGCCATAAATGACTAGCAAGACATTAATTTAAGTAATTTACTAGTGTCTAAGATGCTTTCCTATATTAATTAATTTATCTATTTATTGGGTATGCAAATTTTCATAAAAATATGTGCATGCATATGCCTCCTTCCATTTACTGTTGCCATTCCTATAGCCCTCGCTACACGCCGGCCACAGGATTGGTGAAAGCAAGGTATCGTCGGGTCGAAGTTGGGTCACTTCAACCGGGCGCTGCGTGGGCCCGAACCGCGATGACGAGCGATCCTGACGCGCTCGGACAGGTCTGTGCTGTCCCCTTTTGTCCTCTTTTGCAGCAGCAGCAGCAGCATGTAGTTTTAGAGAGAGAAAGTATTGGAAAGAGAGAGTTGGTGAGAGGGAATAAGGATATATACCATCATGGTGTAATCATTCTAAAATAATTTGAACTCCCACCTCCTTAGGGTTCATTGTAATAAAAAAGCTGCTTCTCTCTTTCTCTCTCTTCTGTTTCTATCTCAGAAATGTTCCCTCTCCTTTCCTTCTCTCTAAAAAAAGAAGATAAAAGGAGAGAGAAGATAGAGAGAGAGAGGAGGAAGAAAGAATGGCGCTGCAGAGCTGTCAAAGGCCTGCAAAAGAACCCTTTTATCGTCTCATCTGTGCATTAAAGAATGGAACTGTTCATGGCAAAAGGAAAGTGAAAGTTGGAGCTGAGCTTTTATTTCTTTCATCAACAAGGAATTTAGTAATTAATTAGCACCCTACGATTCACACCCACAATTAAACCCAACGCAGAGCATTCACGTTTCCTTTCTGCTGCTGCTTCTCCGCTTTCTCCTCATTAATTTTCTTCATTTAACGAGCCTTCTTATGAATTAATAATTTGTCGGTGTTATTATGAGCCAACGCATAATTCTGTACACAATCACAGTAATGAGATACGTGTGGCATTTTGGTCTGGTGCTCAATGGGGGCCAGCGGCCTAACCTGCCTTAACGGGTCGGGATTTATTTTTATTTTTTATTTTTTTGTGTTTGTTTGTAATAAATTTATACGAAATAAAAGCTACTGAAAGAACCTTTTGCAGGAATTAAAATTTCGATAATTGCAGTTCTTAAGCAAAACAGTGCAAATGTATTATTAAATGAAGTTAGTTAATGATCCACAAGGTTTATTTTTCATCTTTGTTATTTATGCTTCGTTGAGGACCGCTTTCTTATTGTTTTCTAAAATAATTTATATATATATTTTTAATTTTTTACTAGAAAATTATTTTAATAAACAGTAAAAAATCATCTAAAATGAAGCCTTAATAAGAATGAGTAGCTATTGAAATGCAATGACAACATCTATTCAAACGTACATTTAGAATGCGAAATTTGTGCGTCTAAAAGATTTGATCATATTTAACTTTTAAATTATATTGAAAGTAATATTTTTAATCTCGGAGTTCTCCTTAGAAACACATTTTTCTTAAAAGATTTGTTAATTATTATTTGCAAGAAGTTTTCAACAATTGATTTTTTTACAAAAACATGGCCAAGTAATTGCATTTTAAGGGCTCTTTTGAAATAATTGCAACTTTTTGTAAGGATGATTGCAAAATTATAACTGAAAAATTAATTTTTTGAATGTTGCTACAAAATATAATTTTTTAGCATACAAAATTTTTAAAAGTACCACCTAAACAGAATTATGATTGTGGTTTGAAAGACGAAGTACTAAGAAAATTATTTCAAATAAACCCTAAGCCAAAATAATTTTTAATTATGTACTAATTAGTCACAATATAATTAAAAATGTTATAAAAGGCACAAAAAAGAAAAAAAAATATGGAGAAACACTTAAAAAAAAAAAAATAACTACTAATATTTAGTATCTCTTTTTAATAAAGCATCACTATAACTTAAAATTTTGGTTGGTCACATTTCATTGCTATCTCATTTTTAACTAATAAAAAATCTCTTTTTATATTTATATTTATTTTAAATTATTTTTTAGGTAGCTTTTTGCAAAAGAAAACCTTGAATAACTCGTTAGTTTTGAGTTTCTTGTAGGCATATAGAAAAAAAAAAATGTTAGTTTCTTGTGGCCGTTATGTACCATTAATGTGACCAGACATCAAGAAGAAGATCCATGTACATCCCCAACCTTGCACTCCATGACAAACCCAAAAAGCTGAGTTATCCCATCCTTTATCACATTCCTATATGTATAGACTCTTCAGTCAAAACTCTAAGATCTCTCAGCTCAACTTAAGTATAGAATGAGAGCTAAGAATACTAATTTCTAAGCAATGATATTTGTCTTTTCAATTTCCTTTACTTTGGATTGAGCCCTTTATTACATGTTGGTCTATTTTTTCACATTTGAAGACATGATTGTATGCTTCATGAAACATGAGAGGTTCTTTAGTCTACTGACATGTTTGCAAGTTTGATGGACTAGTCAATAATATATAGCATATAAATAAGTGAAATTAATTACCTTTCTTAATCTACTATTGGAATGAAATTGATCATTTGCAAATTGATAATCTAGAGATAACAATTCTTAAGCATTGAAAAGTTTAAATGTTTAGCTTGATTTGCAAAGATGATGAAGAGGTTGCTGATTATATTCTATGCATGGGACGAGTATTGCAAGCTGCTTTTGAGTATTGCATGGTTTCAAAGTTTAAATCAGTCATGTAGTTGCTGCTAATGTGGTTTAAAATTTTATTTTAGGGTTAAAACCCAATTATGAGCTTACGTCTTAATTCATCAAAAAAGATTATAAGTCTTTAAAAAGAGATAAAAGCTCACTAAAACTCAAAGAGCTGCATAATATTAAAAAAATAATAATAATTAGTATTGGTCCCAATCTACAGTACAAACCAAATAAAAAAAAAAGAAAGTTGATAATGAATTATGAAAACCCTTAAATAAAAGAAGCTAAACTCTTAAACATCGAGGCGCCTTTTGGTGTAATTGTTAGAATTTTATTAAGAAATTTCACAGTTAAGTGTCCTCATCCCAGAGCAATTCTAGGATGGGTAACCTACTGAGAAGTTACACAATCAGGACAAAACCATGAGACTTTTAAGCCAAAATAGACAATATCTCAATAGTTAAGAGTTTAGACTGTTACAAATGGTATCGAAGAAATACACCAACTAGAAGATGAAACTACTAAATGCCATACAAGACAAAGTGCTACACCATAGAAGCCACCTCTTCATTCTTGTATTTGACAAAATGCTACATGACGAGAGCAACCTCTTGAATTTGTAGGAGCCACACCTCTAGAATCATATCTTCCTTGTGCATGATTCTGGATAAAGATGTTGATGAGGACGTCAGTTACGCTTAAGTGGGGAGATTGTGGAACCTTTTAAGTAAAAGATGCTAAACTTTTAAATATCGATGCGCTTTTTAGTGTAATGATTAAAATTTCATTAAAAAACTTTGTAATTAAGCATGTTCATCTCAAAATAATTTTGGGATGACGACCTATTGAAAGTTACACTATCAGGACAAAACAGTACTGAGGCTCTTAGGCCAAAATGGGCAATATATCGATAGTTAAAAGTTTGGGATCATGTTACATAAACCCTTAAAAAAAAAAAAAAAAAAAAAAAAAAAAAAAAAAAAAAAAAAAAAACCTAGAAGAAACTCTCATGAAGTCTTAGATCCACCACTAGTAACACTAAATAAAATTCTTCAAATACCGGCGGCCTGTACCAGCGGTTATCTAACCGCTGATCCTAACGACGGTTTACCCGACGGTTAGGCCGCCGGTTATAAATATGTCAAGCCAAAATAATAAATCCACAACCATCATCTAACATATATCCTAGAAGAAAATTTATCTTGCAATAAACATAACCCAATACTACAAAAATAAAGAGTAGCCAAATTCTTAGAGCCAAGAAAAAAATATGGGAGACTGTAACCCAAATCAGGGAGGCTAGAATGCCACAAATGATCCACCCATCTCCATCCAAAGAATATCAACACAACTTATAAACCACAACTCAATGCAACACCCAATAGATAGAACAAAAGGAAGAAACAATAAGAGGGGATAATAGGCACCAGAGAATAGGCCAAAGTAGCAGGGCAAACCACAGAAATAGGACTTAAACATAAACAAAGATGAGACAGTAAGAAGAGTCATAAAAGTTAATTCTCAAAAAAAAAAAAAAATCAACTAAGAGGCCCATGACCAAAATTACCCAAAGGGACTATTAGAAAGCATAATTCACTAATGCATCCAACAAAAGCTGAGAAGCAAGGATCCTCAAATAACCACAACATAATAAAATTTGTAAACATTGGAAATATATATTACCTACACTCAGTGCGACTAGGGCCCCAACACCCAGATTCAAAGAAGCTATAAATGAAAAGCCACCAAAGAAATGGCCAAATACAATATAGCAAAATAATAAGAAAGGAAACATAATAACATATATAGAAGAAATATAGGAGTCACAGGGATGGAGTACGATAGCCTAGCTCAGACAAGTGTAATATCTAAAAATAAGCATATATTGAAAAAATCAGAATACCTACTGCTCATAGGAAATACAACCAAGAGAACAAGACTTAGGAAAAATTATGCTAAAAAAGCAGCAGAAATGGCCCAAGCAACAACCACACACAAAACTACCAACAGGCTACCCAAAAAGGAAATAACCACTATAAATGGTAACATAAAATTTCCATGCTATAGCCACAACCAAAGGAGGAATCCCACATTAAAAACCTCCCAACCGAGAAACAGAGGGAACCAAGGAGTTGTGGTATAACAAAATTTGCAATCGATGGTAAAAAAAACTTACAATCATAGCCATGATCCAACTCCAAAACTTCAACAACAGAGCATCAAGAGAAAAGAATAGGAAAATGCCAAGGCCAAAAAAATAATTTCATAAAAACCAAACAAAGCAAACCAAAGTTTGAAGAGGCCTAAAAAATTAATAGAGAGCTACCTTCTAATATAAGGAATGCCAAGAACATCAATATTATTTTTACCTTTTAAATTCTATGGGAGGTGTAAATATTGTAAAGAGCAGCGCCAGTAAAACTGCCAGAAAATTGTTAGAAAATATTACCGTCGGTTTTGATTTCCTACACAATTTATTCCGGCAGTTTTAAAATTTCCAGAAAACCTCCAAAAAATTTCAAAACTGCCAAAAAATTGACGCTTACCGCTGAAATCACTGCGAGCAATGGACAATTTTCCTGTAGTGAGAAAAAAAAGATCATAACCAATTTGTTTTTTATGCATAAACAATTTTAGGAGAGTCAACCATAGGTTTCAGAATAGCTAGAAAGGGGACTTTATAAACTCTGCATAAATTTCTAATGCGGTATCGAGTGTCAAGCTTACCAACACCCCAACATTTCAAATAATAGAACTAAAAATTAATAGCATTCTTAAGAAGAGCATTGGATCTTGTAATTCTAGCTTTACCCGACAACCCCATGCTGAAGCTCGTTTCTCTTTATATATTTTTTTCTTTATATTGAATGTTTCCTAAATGCCATAATCTTTAACCACATTGACAAGGTTGATATCCTCAAGCTTGTCAATGTCATTAAAAAAAATATTCCTCGTTAGCTGAATTAATCTCACCCTCCTTCCAATTAGACACTAATCGAGAAGAAGGAGAGAGACCCTAAGAATCAACGATAGGATCCACAGCCAAAACATGTTTGCCTTTATCAACCTATCGGGGTTAACCAAAGAGTCATAAGAAGATGAAGATTGGATCATAATGTTAACCATATGCACCAAAGAAGAAAGATTAAGAGAATCATAATTCACTACAGGAAAACAGCTCATTTCCGACAGAATTTCCGGCGGAAGTAAATTCCTTCCGGCGTAAAATAATTCGCCGGAAACATTTCCGGCGGATTTCCGACGAAATTTCCGCTGGAAAAATATTTCTGTCGAAATTTTTATACGCCGGAATGCCAAACAAAAAAAAAATTATATCAGACAGACCATTGCGCGCTCCGGCTGCTCCACGGACGACCACAGTATGAGAACCTTCAACATAGTTAACATTAATGGTAACATCCCCATTGTGAGATTTAATTAGAATGACCAACAAATCCATCACATCATTAGGATTAACAAGGTTAGGATTGACATCCATGACATGTTTAATACTAGAAAAAAAAATGTTTAATACTAGAAACCTAAAAAAACTCATCCACTGGCAATAGTATTATCAGCTTCTTGGATTGAGGGATTAATATTCACATTAAGCTCAACCTATTTTTATTTATTAATAGCAACCTTCCTCAAATGAGGATGTAGATGATAACACTCATGCTTAGCATGACCTAATGTTTTATAGTGATCACAAAATGATGGAAAGTCATTCATAATAATTTTTTGCGCTTGACTAAATTATTTAGACCCAACCAATGCTACTTGGATACTATTTTGTGATATCTAGCTCAACAAGCACTCTCACAACCGATGGTTTAGAGCCAACAAATGTAGCGTTATCCACTTGTAAAGGACGACCAAAAAGACTACCCAATTCGTGTAAAATTCTTGGAGAGAAAAATGATATCTAAGCTCAGGAAAAGAAATCCATATGGGAATAATAGGTGATTCAACCGAGATATCAAAAAAACGAGACCACTTAGTTAATTTAATAAAATAGTTGAAGACATAGTAAGATCTATGACCAAACACATGACTATAATCCATATCATTTTCCAATTTAATTAGCACATATCATGGATCTAAAAGAGTGATTGAAAGTTTCCTAAAAAGTTTTAGATTAAAGAAAAATTGACTAATCATATCCAGCTTAGGTCTACGGATAGTAAATTTTTCGATCAGGGGAAATTGAAAAGGTGCAGTTAATGCATCGACTTCTTCTTATGAAATCCATAGGGCCATCATTCCACAATGAGTTGTAGGTTTAAGATCAGAAAAAGGGGAAAGCATCATAAGATCCAGTAATAGTAACATTAAGAAAATCTAGATCCGAAAAAGAAATGTGATTAGATGCCATACTCATGGGGGGAACCCCTGAAGCAGGAGCAACCATAAAAAAAACTTAAAAATGTCAAGAAAATAAAAACTCAAGCGATCTTAAATATCACTATATATTTTTGGTCCAAAGAGTAAATTTTAATCATGAAGTTTAAATTTGAGGGTGCTAATATTGAATAGATAATGACTATTTGATAGAAAAATAGAAGAGAAAAATCATTAAACCTCTTTAATCAAAGAGCATAATATCTTGAGATATAAGTGTAGAAAACAATGTGATATACCAATAACTTCACTGTAAATTTACTTAGAGAATTTAAACTACTTCAAATATATAGACTAAAATTTCATGGCGCTTGATTCAGCTCCTAAGCTTTACTCTTTGTTGGTAAGCTACAAAGCAAATCACGTGCACATGTAAGAAAACTACCGACCCAAAGCTCTTTTGTGCTTTACGAATCTTAAAGGTCGACCTTCTCCTCTTTTCTCTCTCACTGTCTCTCTATAACACTCTCTCACTTGCACTTTGCAATCAAAAAGTCATAAAATACAGCCTTAAGGCTCTTTGATTTTTCAGTTACTTCATCTCTCTCTCTCTCTCTCCCTGCACCCTACTTTCACGCTCTTTTAGACTCTTTTTTTCCTTGTCTTCCTTCTTTTTCCTCTGATTCAAAAAATCAAAGGACTGTCTTCTTTTCATCACATCATCATCTTTTTCATGCAATGTTTGATCACTGTGGCCTTCCCAAAGTGAAATCAAGATTGAGCTTCTTTGAACTATTCTCTGAGAGGTAAGATGAGTTAAAATCTGAAAGCATATTCAAGCTTCTTGGTCGTATTTTGTTCTGCACCATAAGACCAATACAAGCATGATATTTTCTTAGAAAATTGTAAGATAAAAAAAAAGGGAGCAAGTGAAATTTGGTACCTCAAAGCAAGGCAAGCTTCCAATGGTTGACTCCTTTAGCTTGTCCGGGTAACAGTCTCCCCTGCTGCAGATATCATTCAACAAGCAGGGGGGCTATTATTTTCAACCAGTGAAGATTCTTGCGGAAAAAGGAAAAATAATAATGTTAACAGATAAAGGAGGCATATAGCCTTCTCTTCATAAGGGACTTTTTTTTATGCTACTGCTAAAAAATGATTGGATTTCATTCCAAAACATGTAGAAAGTGAATAAGTATAATTCCTATTTTTAGATTTCAATTTCCTAAAATTAAAAAATAAATACATTCAATTATAATTCATAGAGCTCTCTTTCGTTTTATCTTTTAACATACAACAATAATAAATTAATTTAATGTGTTTGAAAGGATGAGTTATGCTGTGGAAGAATTGATTAAGTGATCATGAAATTGACAACTGCTGAGTTTATATAAAATTAAATTAAATAAACATCACTCTTAACTTGTTTGATAAAACTCAAGAGATTAAGGCTTCGTTTGGCAGACTTTTTCACTGTTTTTTTAAAACAGTTTTTTATACACAATTTTCTTAAACTAAAAAGCTGCTTCAGAAAGCAGTAAAAAAGCTATCCCAAACAAAACCTAAATCTATTCACTTCTACATAGTTACATCAATGCTGATTGTAAGAAACAAAAAACAAAAAGAAAAGTTGTAATCCCATGTGATAGACCATTGCCCATAAAAAGAAACTACAAAGAAGTTTCAAGTATTGAAAGTCTTTTATACTAAGGTTCAGCTTCATAGTACTGTGGTAGCTAGGGACCCTTTTGCAAGCTTATAGATACCAACAAAATTCCAAAGGAGGAGAAAAGAGGATAGCTCTTTTGATGCAGACTTTAAAAAAAAGGCTTGTTTCTTGAAGTGGGAGATGAGATAGATTGGATTCTTAGTCTTTTTTTTGAACCACTAGAAAAAGATAATTGCACCATCATAGAGGTCTTCAATGCCTACCTGATCCTGGACAGATGGAACAAAGCTATGATACTTACTGCCTTTTGTGAGCACTTGCATGGAGATTGTTTTTAAATTTAGAGAAAGAGAATGAGGAGAACGTGGAAAGCTTTATATACTTAAATTATTCATCTGGCTGATGAGGATTTACATTTTGGTAATGGCTGCAGGTACTTTGGACGCTTAATCTTATGTTTATTCTTGGCCTTAGTGGAAAACAGTTAATCTTTTCCGAGAGGTTATTCTTCTCTTCCTAAGCAACTATATTTGTGCTTCTACTTTATTTTTATACTTTAATTAAGATCTTTGGTGTTCTGGAAGAACTTTAGATATGACTTTTGATAGATGAGAATCATTTTTATGATCACCTAAATCATTCCCAATATGTTTATTTTAATAAACTAATAATAATTATTGCACTTTTATTCACATCATTTAAAAATTAGGATTAAGGCTTTATTTGAGACGGTTTTCTTACTGCTTCATAAAGCAATTTTTTAGTACAAAAATTAAAACTAACGTATTAAAAAGCTACTTTAAGAAGTAATAAGAAAGCCATCCCAAACGAAGCATATTTTATTTTTTTAATCTTTGTTGATTGTGATTATTTGCAGCATTTTAGTGTCAGTGCTTTTGATCTTATAGAACACTTTTTTTTAATCACTATTTGTATGATTCCATCTTAGAAGTGTTTGTAAAATAGAATAAACATTAATCATAACATTAAAAGAATAACCAAAGATAAAAATAATTGTGACGATAATTAAATTTAGCTACAATATTTAGAAAAATTGGGATTATAACAAAACATTAGCATTGATAAAATTGTATGCATATTTAAAAATTCCTTTGCACTTTTCCTGCTTGAAAATGAGGAAAGCTTCTTTATTACTTTATATGATGATAGCAACCTTGATGTGAAAGGAAGTGCTAATCTTTCTCCAGAAACCGAATATATATGTTATTTAACATATTTGAATAATGAAACACCAAAATATAAATGAGATAAAAGTTCAGCTTGATGTGAATATGGTTTCACACTTCAAAGTTTTCTTATATGTATTTAAAAAATGGATTAAAATTTATATTACTGAGTAATTAAGCAAGAAAAACATGTTCTCATTGTTTATTAATGACTAATCATTCATCCACTATGCACAGCAACTTGAGATTTGTGCACTATATGTTGATGGCTGTTCTAAGTTTAATTTTTTTCTTAATAAGTACTTATTAAACAAAGCACCTTTGTTGTTAATTTTTTAATAGCCAAACTTAAGAAAATGCTTAATTATACCTTGAGGAACTGCTCCATAATCCATAAGATTTCGTGGAATTTTGATCTGCTGGCCTTAAGTTCTGAACTGAAGAGTGATCAGTTCCCGGGGAATTGTGAGAATCAAACAAGTTGTCGTCGGAGATCTCGATGGGCTCACTTTGACCTATATAAT
The DNA here is from genome assembly GCF_001605985.2 of Dendrobium catenatum. Classification (NCBI taxonomy): domain Eukaryota; kingdom Viridiplantae; phylum Streptophyta; class Magnoliopsida; order Asparagales; family Orchidaceae; genus Dendrobium; species Dendrobium catenatum. The sequence continues at coordinate 250,264 of NW_021319136.1, read as the reverse complement.
AAATATTATAAAAGATTTCTAAGATAAACAGTTCTATAGTTCATAAAAGAAGATTGGTGAAATACTGAAATGTCATAACGCTCATTGTTTCCTTGTCAAAATTCAGTTAAGCACAATAGTAAGGCAAAAAGATTTTATTTTAGGCTTTGTTTGGGGCGATTTTTTTATTACTTATTGAAGTAGCTTTTCAGTATAAAAATTAAAATTTTTTTACCAAAAAGTTGCTTCAAGAACTAGTAAAAAAACCGTCCCAAATGAGGCCTTAGTTGATAAATAAAATTTGAATAGAATATAGCGAGCCAAAGTTTTTACTGAGAACCTGAAGAAGTTGCGGCCTTATCAGTGGTCTTGACAGTTCGATACATCTGCAACATGCATGAATAGTTCAAAGCGTAGTTAAATTATAAGTAGGGGTTGGAATATTTAATCAAGTTTAGCACGTAATTAAAAGCTTAACATTTGGATTTATAAATTATATGTTACCTTCTTTGTGTAAATGTCATTTATCATAAGATTTTAATGTCATAAACATGTAGAAGCTAAGTTACCACAATTTGTTTGGAATTAAAAGGAAGCTATCTGTGCTTGCAGCTTTACATGCATTTATTATAAATACTATCATCTAAGATTATAGGCGTAGGTAGCTAAATAATTGTGTAATGATGGCACATTCGTACTTAATTAGGTTCTCTTTAAACTGTGGTTTTCGTTAACAGTGATTTTTGCAGTATTTTCTTCCGTCTTTTTTACCTTCAATGGTATGCTTTCTGCTTCACAAGGAAAAGCTGCTCCTGACTCTTGGAGCCCACAGCTCTCTATGTTGGGGAGAGATCAGGGCACAGAGATAGAGATAGAGATAGAGAGAGAGAAGGGGGAGGGGAAGAGAGAGAGAGGGGAGAGGGAGGAAGTACCCTGCAATGGCATAAAGAAAACAAAGAAAAAGAAAATGGAAGCAAAAGTCTAATATTTCATTGTAAAGAAAACAATTTTTTGTAAATGTTTGAATGTCGAATATCACAGGCAAGGTCGCAGATGTGATTTTACTATGGCAAAGAGCCAAAACAACAAGAATAAACAAAGCATGGAATAAAACAAAAGACGAGCAGCTAAAAAACCTAGTCAAGAGAGAGAATCGCTTATACAACAAAAACTAGAAGTCTAATTGCAAGGATTCAAAAGAGAGAAGAAAACGTAAAAAGAAACATCTCCACGATCCTACCTGCAGGTGCGATTTCACATGAGCCAAGGTGAGATCTTTCACATCCATAAGCTCGAGAACCGATTTTGGGGTCGCCCCTATGATAGGAGTTTATCAGAAAGGCAACTCAAAAAAAGTTTTTTTTTTTTTTTTCATTTTTTGCAGAACTTACTTTCATGTCCGCCGAGGAGCTCAACGGCATGAACGAAGCGAGCATGGAGAGTGGAAGTCCACCGCATCCTGGGCGCTCTCATGCTCCTCTTTGCTGGAAACCTCGGAAGAAACCTCGACGGCGACCTCGTGGAGTCGAAGAGGTGAACATGGTGAGGAGGTGGAAAAGGGAAGGATGGAGAGGTATGGTAGACTGGGATTCCGCGAATGGGTCGTAGAAAGGCGAGATCTTGGCGTTGGGATTCATGGAGTAAAGGAGGAGGATGTGAGATAGTTGCGGTTGAGGGAGAGGGATTTGTGAGGGAGAGGTCGAAACCGATGGTTCCCGCACCGTCGGAGGACTTCGCCGGCAGGAGGGGTGTGGCGGAGGCGGCGGTTCTTCTCCAAAATCCCAAGTCGATGGTTTCTTCTGTTGAGCCGTTACTCCATCTTGAACTCGGTTTGCTGCTGCTTGGAGGGCTTATCTGTAGTGAAAGGTCTGGTTGAGCTGGAAACAGCTCCATTGTTTGTCTTCTTTGGGATCAAAAGCAGAAGGGAAAGAACCTCTTTCTATCTCTTTTTCAAAACACACGCACAAACACGCTTCTCTTTTGTTACTGTTCTTACTTTGTTCTGCTTTCTCTGGTTTCAGATGATGCTAACTAGCTACTTGCTCCTTTAGTGTTGATCGTTTTAGTTCTTTTCTCTTGCACAGAATGAAGTGCGAGAAGAAGAGAGCTGTGATAAGAATGAAGGGCACTTGCGAAGGCAATGGAATTGGAGCTAGCTCTATGAAGAGGCTGAAAGGAGTGGAGGGCTATAATCACCCTTGAGAAGATGTGGTGAAAGTATTTGTTTCTTGCGTCCTTGTAGGAAGTATATGGTAGAAAATGACATTTGGAGAGAGAGAGAGAGAGAGAGAGAGAGAGAGAGAGAGAAATGAATGAGTGTTGATGGTTCGATTCCCTTTCACCCCAAGCTTGTGTATTTGTGATCTTTTGTAGGAAAAGGTAAAAAATTTAGTGTAAAGTCTTTAACTTGTGGGGAAGTGATTGCAAAAGAAGAGTTGCTGCTATGTCTCCAACCATAATGGTTAGCACCATTCAGTCGCTCACTCATTTAATTTGAAAGTTTGGTGGACTTTGTGTGCTATCACAATCACCTATTAATCCCCTCATGCTTCCGATTTTGAGAGATCCTCAAGCGATCATAATCCACAAAATAATATTTTTAAATAGCTGTTTTCAATAATTTTCTTCATTAAAACTTAATTGCTGTAGAAAACTATCCTGAAAGAAGCTTAAATTTGATCTCAGACCGCTATTTACTCTTAATTATTATTCAGTCATTTCTCTCTCAATCAGACTTTCCGAAACGGTACAAAAATACTTTATTCGTCCACATTTTCATTTGTTAGCCTGCTTTTTTCCTCATTGCCCTTTTTTGCTTATTTCCTTTTTCTTTTCCTGTTTTTAATAATATTTTTTTGTCTATGTCATCTTCTACGGCTGGAATGGAAAGTTGGGAGTCCACTTTTTTATGTCCATATGAACATTTAATTTTTCCTATGTTAAGTCCATTTCCATCTCATTTGTATTTCACCCCTTTATTCATATAATCAAATAATGTCAAGAGAACTTGCAATTCAATATATATGGATTTGGGATAAATTTTTTTTTGTGCGGAAACTGAACGCAGCTCTACATCCTGAGACCAACCAGAATGAGTCACGTTAGTAATATCGAGCGCGATACCGAACAGTAACGAGCCGCAGTACCGACGTGGCTCATTCTGATTGGTCTCTGGACGACTTTCGGCGTCCCCACAAAATAATTTCTCTAGATCTGGAGTGTTGATTGTTTTGAATAGTAACAAGAACACTGACAATTGAGGAAGAACAAAAAAAAAAGGCTATTACACATGATTTGATATTTTTTTAATAATTAATTAAAAAATGTACAACAAAGAAAATTAGTTTGCCCAAAAAAAAAACTGAAAAGTTTAATAGGTGTTGTATAAAATATATTTTGATGTGTAACGGGAGAAAAATAGTGAGAAAAAGTGGAGAGAGAGAGTGTGTGTAAGAGAAGATTTCCACTCATTCTCTCTCCTTATTTTATTTTTAAATTTTTATTTACCTTTTCTACTTATTGAATATGCCACCTATTATTTTTTGTCCAAAAATATATATATATTCCTTATTGTTTGCTCAAGTCTACATCCAATTTTGATTGTTGGGTGGTACCAACCTCAAATCAAAACACATTAAAACATTGCTATTTTTTTTGTTTTGATTTTTGTAGGTGGGCATAGAGCACATTCTTGAAGGAGATTGTTATAACTAAATTTGCATGGTAGCATAGTCACAATTGTAATTGGCTAAACTAAGAGTACTTTGATAGAAACATTAGGTAGAATGTCTTAAGATCTTTTGCATCATATTTTAATGAGATTTTCATATCTCATCGTAGTGATGATGAACATTATCTCAATTTGTTGTTTATTCAAGTTCATTGGTGTTTATTCTCTGTTTTAGATAATGTTAATGAGAATAATGAAGTGATTTCTAATGTTAGTGTGAAGGACCCTGATATCTATATTTCGATAGACTCTATGCTTAATTTAGCTAAAGATAATTTTGAAAATATGCCTAAGCAGGTGGTTGATTTATCGAATGTGAATGATAAATCTGAAACAGAGGGTTGTGAGGAAGGGGAATTTGTCCCTAACCCGAGTACTGAAATGGTTATGAATAATGTGGCTGTTGGGAACAAGGAAAAAAATGTTGCTACTATCGGTGCTGGAAACAAGGAAAAAAATGTTGCTACTATCGGTGCTGATTTGTCTTCTTTCTATGAAGAAAAAGGTGATTACACGAAGGTGGGAAGGAAAAAAGGTAAGGATGTTTTACCTTCTACGCCCCGTTCCACCAGAGCTAAAACTTTTTCAAAACCTTCTAATGGTTAACGCAATTATTTGGAACGTAAGAGGTATTGGAGGTAAATACTCTATTATTAGAGTTAAAAATATGTATAGGATTCATAATATTCAGCTCCTTGTTTTGCTTGAGCCTTTTGTTGCTAGAGAGAAACTTTCTATTATTGCTAAAAAGTTGGGTTTCTCTGCTTTTTTTGCTAACTGCTCTAACAAAATTTGGATTTTTTGGAAAGATGGGGTTGATTTAGATGTTATTGATGACTTTCATCAAGTTATTAATGTTCATATTTCTATTTTTAATTTTAACTGCAAAGCCTCTTTCATTTATGCTGCTACTACTAGAATTGGGCGGCTTGTTTTATGGGATCAGTTGAATAACTTTGCTATCACTTCGAATATGCCCTGGTTGGTTGGGGGAGATTTCAATATTATTAGTAATATGAATGAGAGAAGATCGAGGTGGTCGACCACCTAATGTTAATGTCATGGAAGACTTTAACTCTATGATAAATAGTTGTCATTTAAATGACATTGGTTATTTTGGGAATCCTTTCACTTGGAATAGAACCAACCTTTGGCAAAGACTTGATATAATTTTATTTAATAATGATTGGTTGAATAGCTTTCCTTTAACGCATGTGGAACACTTAAGTAGAGCTACTTTCGACCATGCTCCTTTACTTTTATGTATTAATGCTAATCGTAATATTGTTCCTGCTTCTTTTCGTTTTCAGAACATGTGGTTATCTCATAAAGATTTTAGCAATGTTATTAATTATAATTGGTCGGCTCCTATTGCTCCTAACAATAACATTTCTGGGATGCATAGGCTTTGGGCTAAATTGAACAGGTTGAAGCAAGTTTTAAGGTGGTGGAATAAAAATGTCTTTAAGAACATTTTTTCTAACATTAAAGATGCTGAGCAGGAAGTGACAGATTTAGAGAAAGGTATATGGATAGTCAGATTAGTGATAATAGTTATGCCCTTAATGAGGCTAAGAAGAATCTGGCTATTTTGCAAGAACAAGAGGAAACTTATTGGAAGCAAAAGGCTGCTACTAAATTAATTGTGGAGGGGGATAGAAATACTAAGTTCTTTCACATATTGGCAAACAAAAAAAGAGTTAAAAATCATATTTTTAAAATCATGGGGGAGGGAAAGGTGTTGTTTTTGACAAAGAGGAGGATATCATAGCTTCGGGTGTTGAATTTTTCAAGCAAATTTTCAATAAAGATACTAATACCATCCCTATTACTAATCCTTTCATTATTCCTAAGTGCATTAGTGATAATGACAATAACATGTTGATTAAGCATCCTTCTGAGGAGGAACTGTGGAATACCATTAAAAATATGAATAGTGAGTCTACTGCGGGCCCGGATGGTTTCACTATAAAATTCTTTGTGCATTCTTGGAACACTATCAAACTTGATGTTTTAGATGTTGTTAACGATTTCTTTAATGGTACGCCTTACCCGAAGTTTTTTTCTGCTACGAACATTGTCTTAATTCCTAAAAAGGAGGTGGCTAACATGTGGAATGATTTTCGTCCGATTAGTCTTTGCTCTTTCTTTAATAAACTTATTTCTAAATTTTTTGGCACTAGACTTGTTGACATTCTTCCTAGAATTATTTCTGTCAATCAAACGGGTTTCGTGAAAGGTAGAAGTATTTTTGATAATATTCTTCTTGTGCAAGAAATGATTCATGATATCAATTACAAGGGCAAAGGTGGTAACATCATTTATAAACTTGATATTTCTAAAGCTTACGACAATTTGAATTGGAATTATCTTTATAAGATTTTATCCTTATTTGGTTTTTTGTCAAACCTTTATCCAGTTGATCAAAAATAGTATTGAGAATTGTTTTTTTTTTCTGTTATTATAAATGGTGGTAAACATGGTTTTTTCAAATCTTCACAAGGTTTGAGACAAGGTGACCCCTTATCTCCGGCTTTGTTCATTGTAGCTATGGATTATCTTTCTAGAGGTATGGAGGAATTATACAAAGGGCATAAGTCTCTTTATTTTCGTACCAAGGGTGGATTACCGGTTTCTCATCTTTGCTTTGCTGATGATTTTATTATTTTATCTAATGGCGCCATTAACAATGTTAAACGTATGGCTATTTTTTTAATCAACTTTCAGAACATGAGTGGTTTGGAGATTAATAAGAACAAAAGCAACTTTTTGGTTTCTAAAGGTATTAGTCAAGGTAAGATCAATAATATTAAACACATTTGTGGTTTTAATTGTTTACATTTACCTATCAAATATTTAGGCACTCCTATTTTTAAAGGTAGAAAACGTAATCACATTTTTGAAGTCATTATATCTGCTTTTCATAAGAAGATTTAGAACTGGCATTCCAAGTTTCTCTCTTTTGGTGGTAGACTTATTTTGATTAAAAGCGTGCTTAATTATATTCCTATTTATATCTTGCATACTCTGAATCCCACTGTTTCGATTTGTTTAAGAATGGAAAGGTTGATTAACAAGTTTTTTTGGGGGGCTAATATGAATAGTAGTTGTATTTGTTGGTCTTCCTGGAAAAACATTTGTGGTTCTTTAAAAGAAGATGCTTTAGGGTGCAAAAACTTCATGGACATGGTCAAAGCTTTCTCGTACAAGCTTTGGTTTTCTTTTTGGTCTAATACTAGTCTTTGGGCTAATTTCATGCATGCTAAATATTGTAAAGACAAATCGGAAAATTGTGGCACTTATAAAAATTATGACTCTGTGGTTTGGAAAAGACTTTGTAAAATTAAATGGGAAGCAAAAAAATTTGATTCAATGGGTTCTTGGGAAAGATGACATTTATTTTTGGCAAGATAACTGGATTGGTTGTGATTCTATTGACTCTTTGTTAAATACTGCTACTACGACCAATACGAAGGTTTACGAGTTTTTTGAAAAGGGCAAGTGGAATGTTAACAAACTTGGTGATTACATTCCTTCGAGCATTATTTCGATTATCTCGGATCTTCCTTTACAATTAGAGAGCAAGGATTTTATTTTATTTAAACCCTCTCCTAATGGGAAGTTTAATCTTAAAATTGCTTGGGACAGTTTTCGTATTAAGAACAACAATTCTTCTTTATTTTCGACTATCTGGCATAATAGTTTTCCTCTTTCTTATTCCATTTTAACTTGGCGTATAATTAAAAACTTTTTGCCTGTGGTTGAGATGCTTATTAAAAAAGGTATGTGTATTCCTTCCAAATGCCAATGTTGCTGTAACAGCGAAATGCTGGAGCATGTTTTTGGAAATGGTTTGATTGCTAAGAAAGTTTTGCATCATTTTTTCTGTCTGGCTCATAACGACAGTAACATTATGCAAGAGGGTATTTTAAAAATGCTTGAGTCGTGGGTGACTAATACCAAAGGCCATATTTACAATCTGCTTCCTATTCTTATCATTTGGTATTTGTGGAAAGCTAGAAACGAAGCTAAACATGAGGGTATTCGTATGGAAGCCCTGAGGATTATTGAGAATATTAATTACAAAGTTCATCAGCTGTATACCGCCAATATATATGATTTCAGCTAAGAAATTCAAAAACTGTAATTCTTTAGCTATGTATTTCGGTATTCCCATGAATTCTGCTGCGTTTAGAGCTATGGATAAAGTGGTTAGATGGGTGAAACCTGTCTATCCTTTTGTCAAGTTGAATTCTGATGGTTTAGTGGGTTCCAATATTGCTGAGATGGGAGGTATTATTCAGAACTTTAAAGGTGATGTTATAATTTCTTATGCCTCTCCTTTAAACCATTGCAAAGTTATCTATGCTGAAATGAAAGGTCTAGCCTATGGGCTGGAAGTTTGCGTTAGAATCGGTATTACTAATGTGGTTATTGAGGTGGATGCTTTAAGTTTAATCCAATTGCTTAACAATAATATTATGTGTTACCCGGATTTCTTTTATATTATGAGAAAGATTAAAAGCTTGATGGCTGGTTTAAACTTTAGTTTGGTTCATATTTTCCGTGAAGGCAATGCCTGTGCGGATTTTTTAGCCAAAAAGGGTAGCCTTCTTGATGACGTGGAAGCATTTTCTAGCATTAATATTCCTCAACAGCTGTGTGGTCTAGTGAGATTGGACAAATTGGGGTTACCTTATATTCGTTCTATATGATTAGCCATTTTGTTTCATGACTTTAACAGTTTTCTTCTTTTTAATGCTTTTGATGGTCTCTGTTGGTTTTAACAGGAATTGGATTTGTGTTTTGTGTTTGCTGGATGATATTGGCCTTGTGGTGGTGGAATACTGGAGGTGCTGTGGTTGCTCCAAGATTTGGGATTATTTTTCCTACAGGCTGAAGTTCGTTGAGGCGGAGCTGCTGGAGTTGCTGGGGATGATCAAATTCAGAATTCTGGATATGGCTAATTTAAGCATGGATTGGTATTTTCTCGGTATTACTGGTGATGGTGTTTTGTTATTTTTCTCGTTATGTTTTTTGCAGGTTGCTTCCTCCTTGAGGAAGTTTTTGGCCAGAAATTAAAGATGGAGTTGATTGATGATCTTGTGGGTTTTTCTTTTTTTTTTTTTGGGCGCATTTTTCATGTTGCCTTAGTATGTTACTAGGTTATTTTGTATTTTGCGTAGATAGGGAATTTCGGCCCTTAGGTTTTTTCTTTTTGATGGATTGTAGCTCGTTGAGCATTAGAGGGATGAAAATCTCTTTAAGGACTTTAAATTTTATATGGAGTTGAGAAATTCATGATAATTGTATATGTTGAAGTTGGTAATTGAGGCCATGCCTTTTTAACAAATAAATATATAAGACTTAATCGATAACCTTATTTTTAGGTTGAGCTCCCTAGGTAACTAGATTGTAGATACTATGTAATAACTCATATTTTGACCTAGTGATATATAATTATTCATGAGTCTAAGTCTATAATATAAAGCGTCTTTGTCATAACATAGATATTATAGTGAATTAATTACACTATTTTTTATAATTTTTTTGCATTGGCCCAAACTCTTAAGAAATTAATATTTTTTTTGTTCAAGTGAGTATTTTAGGACCGTTAGGTGACCGTTTTGCAAATCAATTACACTAAATTTTTTTAAATAAACTGGTCTAGTTTATGTATAATTGTTTATAATTTTTTAAGTCCCAAAAAAATTTCTATGAATTTTAAACTAAAAATTTGATTAAATTATATACAACAATAACAACAACAAGTCTTTATCCCACTATTTCCCATATTTATCGTGAAGGAAATTCTTGTGCGGATTGGCTTGTGAATTTTGGCGCCCATAGTGAAAATTTCCTGGAACATTCCGTGTCCCAAATTACGGCCCCTCCGAAAGGCATGATCTTTCTTGACAAGATTGGGTTACCTTACATTCGCCACAAGTAATTTCATGGTATTTTCTGCGTCTGCTTGTGTCTGGTTGTGGCTGGAGTTTTTGTTGTTGGCCTATCCGTTGCCTGGGTTTTTTCTTGCTGTCCTTAATTTTTCTTGGTATTTGCTGCTCGGTGACAAATTTTGGGTTCTTAGGTTTTGTGGGGTGCATTTATGGTGGTTATGGAAGTAGAATGTTATTCTTGAAGTGTTATTTGATAAGGGTAGCATGAACCTTTTTTACTGCATTCCGGATTGGGGTTTATTTATTTATTTTTTTTGCTGGGACTGGATTAGCTATATTTGGTGTCCTTTTAGCTGTGGTTTTTACCTGGATATTCAGATTAGTTTCCTGTTGGGTGCTCTTTATAGTTGTTGCGCTGGTACTGCTATCGATCTTGAGGTGAACTGGGTTTATAATAGCTGTAAGGTTTTTGTGTTAAATGGTATTTGTTGGAGAAGCTGCGGGATAAATTGGTTTTCTGGGGGGCTTTCAGTTTCGACTGGATGGCAATTTGGAGAATTATTCCATGCTTAGTGAGGAGTGGGTTTTAATGCTTGTTAACCATGAGGTTTTCTTTTTGCTCTTTACACTTTATTGTTCTAATAGTCTTTTTTGGAGTGGTTTTTGCAGGTTCAATTTTGATTCAACCTTAGGATTTCTCAAGGACCAAAAGGTACTCTTAGTTTTTGTTTTGGTTTTCTATATTTTTGGTTATATGTGTTCTTGCAGGAAGCTTGAGCTGAATAGTACAAATCTTTGCTTCCTTTTTTGGGTGCTGGTTCCTTACAGCCCTAGTCTTTATTTATGCTTTGCTTGTACTCGTAGGATAAGGAACCTCCGGCTTTTAGGTTTTTTGGTTTCATTTTTGCCTGTAGCTCTTTTGAGCAGTAGCAAGCTGGAGGATCCTTTTAAGGATCTTGTAACCGTTTTTTTATATGAACGCGTAGGCCCCTTCTGTGGGTTTTAACCCAAAAAAAAGTCTTTATCCCACTATGTGAGGTCAATTACATGAATCTTTTTTTCCATTGTGTCGTGTTAAGAGTCAAATTCTCATCTAAATCTAATAAAAAAGGTTATTTCTAATAGTTTTTAACTAAATCTTTTTAGGTCTACCTTTGCTTTTTTTAACATAAATCAAATCTAATACATCTATTTTCCTAATCGGGTCATCCCCAGGCCATCGTTTTATCTGATCAAACCATCTAAGATGACTCTCTCTAATCTTATATAATTAAATTATATAATCATACAATATCATATTATTATTTTAATTTAAATATCATAAAATACTAACATAACCCATTAATTCCTTTCAATTCAGCTAATATAGTTGTATAAGAGAAAATGAGAGAAAAGGTGAGGAGAGAGAAAATATATTAATATTTGTAGATCATAGAGCAATTTTTACTAATCGATCATGCTAGTAATTTGCTCGTCTCATTGTAAGGAATCATTATCTTATTTTTTATTTTGTTAATTTAATATTTTTAAGATTTTTTCTGTCAAATATGTATTTTCATTACAAAAAAAAATAATTTTATATTGATAACATTTTTACCACATAACTTTTTATATGTTACAGAAATTGAGATAATTATAAATATTTTGAGTATTTTTTTGAGATTTTTTATTGGTTATATATATTGAAAAAAAATAATTACTTTTATCATTTTTAAATTTTTTTAAATATAAAAATAATAGTTAGTTCAATTAAAGCTTTAAATTAATATTATTATATATGATCTTTGATAGTTTAGTTATATTTTAAAATTGTAAAATTTTTCTCATTAGTATTTATGTTGCCTACCATTAGTACATTTTGATACTTTCTATATTAAACATAATTATATTTTATTTACTATAATGGATGAAAAGTATGAGGTCAAAATCTAGATCACTAAATCAAAATTAACTAGAATGAAAAGTGTATTTTATCATAAAATCTAGATCAAAATTTGGTTCTTAAAGGGCTTCAATCTAAGAGTTTTGCATATCTAAAAATAATATTTATATAAGTATGAGGTCACTAATGATGTCACCCATATAAGAGTCCAAACATAATAGACTATAATTTTGTAGCTTGCACGATTTTCATTGATTTTCATATTTACTCAATTATTATGAAGTTTAGTACACCAGGGCATATAGAGCGACCTCTATTCCTCAAAGAAGCATCATTCTCATGTAGATAATTATCAATATGCATGTATGTATATGTGGATGACATGCATATCTTACCATTTTCATCACTTTTCTTATTAAATGCCCTGCTACCATTTTTTTTATTTAAAAATAATAGCTAGACTTCAAAAACTGCATTTGATAGCCAATCAAAGCAATAACATAAATGATTGATAAAAAGTGCAATAAACTAATGTCTAAGAAACAAAAATTATAATTCCTGATCATATTCTAACTTTACATCTCATGCGTATGCATAGGAACATATACTTCAAGGCTATTCAAATTTTCAAATCCGACAGGACATATAAATTATTATGTGCAGAGTCTGGACATAGCTGGCATCCGGACTCCATTTAAAGGCGGCCACATCGCCAATAGACATATTGTATACAACTTTGTACACAATGTGTGTATTAATATGCACATTGTGTACGTACAACGAAGTGGCCCTTTCCGTCCGAACTCCGCACTTAATAATTTCTCTATCAACTGACTAATTCATATTCTTTAGATCTCATGTGCAAAACATTTGCCCAAATCCGATTTTATGTTTTTCTTAAATCTGCTGGAGTTGTATTGGTGCATTGACATGTAAGAAAAATCCAATTAAATTTATCAGAGTAATTAATCTAAGAAAATACCACTTAATATCATCCATAATAATTCATGTGATGTTGAGCACATCATGATTTTATGTTCTTTTCTCATCAGAAGAGAATATGACACTTCAAATCATTAATAATGTATCCTTTTAAATTATTTTGCAGCTTTGTTTGGAGCCTGTGCTAAAAAAACCTTTAGCTCTCTTCAAAATTGTTGGATCCTCACTCAGCATAAACTAAATAGATAATTGAATTCATATGATTAGTTATATATATTAGGCAAACAAACCTCCCTCAAAGCTGACAAAATATTAAGCTCTCAAAAAATTTTTGTGCTAGAAAGTTACTGTAGAGAACTGTTCCAAATGAAGTTTAAGATTTCATTTGTGACGATTTTCTAATTAAAAAGCTGCTTTAAGAAGCAGTAAGAAAGTCATTTCAAATGAAGCTTTAGACTTCGTTTGGGGCGACTTTCTAACTGCTTCTTAAAGCAGCTTTTTTGTACAAAAAAATTTAATTTTCGTACTAAAAAGCTGCTTTAAGAAGCAATAAGAAAATTATCCCAAATGAAGCCTTATGATTCATTTGGGATAACTTTCTTAATACTTTTTGAAGCAGCTTTTTTGTAAAAAATTTAAAATTTTTGAACTAAAAAAATGCTTTAAAGAAGCAATAAAAAAGTCGTCCCAAACGAAACCTTAATCCTAATTATGATCAAAGCATCACTGCTCTTCATTATTCAATCAAAACAAGACATTCAATACTTCCTATTGAATAGTCGAATGCACTTTTCAGGAATAGTGGAATGATAATGCAGCTTCATTATAACTTACCAAGTGGTATCTGTGGCTCGGATCAATCATTTCATCGGAGTCCACATTGTAAAATGAATGATAATAAACAGTTTTTATTAAAAAATTCCTCACAAGATTTTTGTCCGTTGAATTGAGCTTGATGCATGGAGTGGATATTAGAAATTCTGTCGGCAAAAGCTACTAGCTTATATGCTTCTGTTTCTCAACTGCACAAAAAGAAAAAATTCTACATAATTTGTAAGGATATTTTTGAATTTATTTTGAGATGAGTATAATATTTAAGTAATTTATATTAAATTTAACGAATTTTCAAGTATATAGCAACAACAGTACCATTAAATTTTTATCCCACTATGTGAGTTTGACTAAATGAATCCTTTTTTTTCTATTATTTTCTATTTAGAATCAAATTCTTATTCAAATATAATAAAAAATGTTATTTTTTTTTTATAAAATACACATAGGGGCATACACATTAATATAAATAAAATGTTACATGTCCTTAGTGAATCATAAGCTCTCTAAAATTACAACATTTAAAGCAAAACTTATGAGCTATTGATTCAATTCATTACAAGAAACAAATAAAAAGAAAAGAAAAAAAAAAACAACCAAAACACCGAGAAAACCATCCAAGAGAGGGACATTTGAAAGAAGGCAAGGCTAACACCCAAAAGCCCGAGTGTCGGGTCCAACCAAATTAACCCCTCAAAAGGAGCCCAAGCCAAATCAAGGAAGCAGCTAGAAGAGCCTCGTCAACCTGCAGAAAAGGTAATAAAAAAAACTGACAATAAGGAGGTAAAAGGAACAACAAGTCTCCAACAAACCAACAACAGAAACAACAGGAAGACAACAAATCACTCATGAGATGAAATATGCTGATATTAATTGTCCGTTTCGTTTATTAGAGTATATGTTCATGTACTTAATTTGTATTGAAGCATATAGGGAAGTTTGTTACATAAAGTATTGGTCGTCATGTGATGACATTATCAATATAAAGTTTGTACTTTTATTATTCCCTTGTCGATCTTCAAATTTGAAGTTATTTATAATGTATTAATGAAAATAATTACAATAATTAATGCATGCATTCATGTAATAGAAAATTTTATAGGAATCATTATGTAATAGATTTATATAGTTTTTATGTACTTATACCAAGAATATTAGAACTTGCAATATTGTAAATGAACATCAGGCAAAGATTTCATATATGATAAATTTTCATGAAAAAGTTACAATAAATTAATTACAGAATACATTTACTGGAGTAAATATTTGTGAAAAATAGTAAAAGAAAATTTTAATTATAATCCTTATCTAATATAATTTTGTTGACAGTATCTATAATAAGTTTTATGTTATAAGTTCGGATATTATAAAAGCATTTAAAAAAAATTAAATACTTGTTAAATATACTTAATATAAAAATGAATAAATAGTATATAAAATTAGATATAATCAATAAGTAATAAATTTATTTTAAAGTACTTGAAGTAAGTATTATGCAAGAAAATATGATATTTTAAATGAGAGTTTCTACAAATTTTGTATATTTTTTAATTTTTCTTTAAAATTTTTTAATGAATAACATATACTTAATTTTGATATAAGAGCAATTTATTCTCTTATGACTAAAACAATAAAGCTAATAACACAATCAAATAATTTATTTATATTTAAGATTTACATAAGCATACCAAAAGCAATTTAATTAAACAATCATCAATTTATTTAAACAATATTTTTTAAAATTTAATTTCCTCAACAACCGCTTCTAAATAAACTTAAACGACAGAAATACTTCAACCAAATGAGGCCTTAATGTATATGTAATCTGATACATCTACACTTCTAATTGGATTATTAGAAGACTGATGTTTATGTGACCATACCATCTAAAAGGACTCTCTAATCTTATCTTCCATTGGAACTTTGAAGTACACCCACCAAAGCTTAGGGCGGTTGGTGGGCAAGAACGGTAGGGAATCTCCCATCTCGGGTTCGAATCCTCTCTACTAGGTTCTTGCCTCTTCAGTGGGGCAAAACAAGTGTGGGCCCGATGCCGGTGGATGATCTCGCTAGGTTCCTTGATAGCGGGTAGATATCCCATTCCAAAAATAACTTTGAAGTACATTCTAACAAATTTTTTTCAAAATTGATGCCAACTCGCACCACTGCATTTCTCATAGGATCTTAAGAGAAGGTGACCGCGCACCAAACATAACCAAGGCAGAACAACATTATCAGAAAAAGGGTTGGGCAGAGCCATAGAAAGAAGCTTAATGACCAAAATGCTCACCACCACCTTCGGCTGATACTAAAAGATCCCGCTCATATACTGCAAACTGTGATTGGCCTTTCAGTAAAGAAGCCCACCTGGTCTGTCACACATAAGCTACATTAGCCTCAATAACTCAATCATTACATCCCTTGCCAGTTCGGCTACTACTACGCTTTTCAAGCTGCTTTACAATACCAACAGTAATATAAGCACAAAGCAACTCTATTTAAGGATAAAGCAGTGGCGGAGTCAAAAAATTTATCCAAAAGGCCTAAATCAAAATACTTTTGCTTAACATCTTATGTGGCATCCTTGCATTTGTAATTCTGAGAGGTTCAATTTGATTATAAGTTTTTTGAAATCAGAATTAAGATGATCTCCGATTTAATTTCGGAAGTTTCAAACTTGATTTTGTTTTGAGATTTGTTATCAAGATAATTTTTTTATGACATATCAAAGATAAACGGTATAAATGCACATTTTTTATCTTTTGATGATATTTTCTTTTACAATATTTTGAATATAAATTGCACATTCTCTCTCTCTCAAATATTAACAGTGCACTTCTTTTTTTTTTTACGGGGAGGGCGCGGCGCACGCCCCCCTTGCCCTGCCTTCCCTCCGCCCATGGGATGAAGACTAATATTTCAATAAAACTGTGCCACAAATATCACTCTCAACAGATCAAGAAGAAAAAGAAAAAACATACATAACAAAACAATTCCTATCTTAACCTCAGCTGCATGGTTCAAAGTAGGTATAAAAAAGCAGAAAGATCAGGTATTTATATGCCAATGGATATAGCTAGCCTTACAAAAGAATGAAAGGAATTAGCGTGTAATGGTTAACTGGCATTTGAGGCAGGGCTGACCAATCTACAATTGATCAATATCAACAAAGTATACAGTAAAAACTACCCTTAGAATCAACCCTTCAAGGTTTAGGTCCCCTGCCCCACAGAGCCATTGTAAAAAAAACAACAAGAGTAACATCTTAGATAAAATCTAAGAATCAGGCCGTGCCGGCTCACCAATTTGAGGCCTGCACAAAGAATCAATTAAGTGAATCAAATCTGACCTAGAAAATCCACTTCCTATAGTTAGAGCCAAGAATAAAATCTGTTGTTAGCAACCATCACTGCCAGTACAAGCTCTGAGGAAAATTTCTTCTGGCTTTTTCTTTGCTCTCTGGAAATCTACAGCAGGAACTGCTCTGCTCAACAACACCACTGGAGACAGAAGGGCCTCTAACTTCTAGACTCTTTGGACGGGGCTCAACGGAGGTTGGTTGTTTATTTGAAACGGAAGAGTAGAACTTAAGCTGCTCCTCTTTATGCTTCTTCAACTTAACGTCCAGTTTAGAAACAGAAGGGGGATGTCTCATCCTCAGTGGTGTTGGATCGACTCTATCAACAATAGATCTTCGAGCAGGAAGTACTTTTGATACCTCCAAATTGTGCTTCTTCAAACGTTTGAATGCCTGGAAAACCAATGTTTAGTCTCCTTGAAAATCAATGTAGAGTGTAGGAATTGCAATAATATAGAACAAAAGAACTAATCATGCAACACAAACGAATTTTATGACAATCAGAGACATGGTCGAAGCATGCATCCCTTTAAACGTGCTCAGAGATGCGATTAATTATTTTGTGTGGATGTCGAACGTCGTTCATAGACCAATCAGAATGCACCACGTCACCCTCTGCTCGGTATTGCTGACATGACGCATTCTGATTGGTTTCCGGACGTTGTTCTGCGTCCAGTCTCCGCACAGAATAATTTCGCCAGATATGCAGCCCTATTAGGAGCCTACAGAAGCAGGTACATGCGACCATTTTCTGGTGTCAGCTAAGTTGAGTTTAATGGCATTCTGGAATTGGTAGAGCAGCATGGTAAAAAGGAAACTTAGAAGTAGAGAATAACTGTAAATAAACTATGATACTTCAACGGAGTTATAACAACCTACATGGCGAGATTAGATTGATTCTCAACTACAAGGGAAAGCGACATGTTGATCTCAGTATAGATCTAGCAAGGTTGGCAGGAGACCTAGTCCGCCATAAAGTCGTCTGCCGGAAATAATACACGTCAAGGAAAGCTAAAAATTAGCCAAGTCTCAGCTTGTTAACGGGTCTTTTTGAGGAATTCTTAATTCATTTTGAGAATTTTAAGAGGCTTGAAGGCTATATATACTAACATTTTTGCGAAGGAAAACTTAAGAGTGAAAAAAGTTTTTTTAACTTTAAGTATTATATTGTTCAAAAGGAGATTCGGAAGGCAAAGTTCTTAAGGTGCTCATTTCTAGTTCCCTTTGAGGAAATTAATTTTAGTAACTTTTTCCTTATTCCTAGGCTCACTGAAAGCATTTTCTTTTTTGTAAATTATTTATGTAATTTAGAGCTTACATCGTCTAAAAACAATCTTTAAGTCTTGTGAGATTGTGAGTGAGAAATTTAAACTACAAAGTTCTAAAAAACAAAGATTTTGGAAGAGTTCTATAGTTTAGAGATTGCCAGCACACTGTTTTTCATTAAATACTCCCTATACACTCATTCAATTAGCCCCAAATTTGGTTGAGAGGTACTATGGCATATTATCTGCATCCCATAATTTTCTCAACCCTAATTGAAGCCCTCCACTAGCTTGACTTGATTTTTCAAATAAATGGCTCAAAATTTGACCTAGATATTTTAAAAATTATTACAGACAATCCATAGAGAATTAGAGTTTAATGTTTTTGTGGTTTGTGTGTTCTCATGAGGGTTAGACACACTTGCTTGCAACCCAGTTGAACAATAGATACACCTAAATTAATCAACTTAGATCTAGGGTTTCATAACTTAGAAAAATTATAAGAAATTCATTTCAAGTCCAATAGGGATAAAACTCAAACCTAGTGAACTTAGGCTTCGTTTGGTTATTCGATACTTTTGTAAAAGGCAATTTTAAGAAACATTGGCTCAGAGAAAGAAGTTTTCTAATGGAAAAGGCATATATAATAAGCATTTTTTTCAAAACAGAAAAAATGAACAAAATGGTATTATTAGGAACGTGGTTTAAGGAACCAGACAGTAAAAAAGAAATAACTTTACCGTTTTAAAAAGGAATAAGCACAAAAATGCCCAATCAAACTAGGCCTTAGTGACATCCTAAACCCTAGGTATTAATTTGGTGGCAATTATGACTCCCTAAGTCATCTAAATTAACAAACCCTAATTTCAGCCGCAAATTTGAGCTTAAAACTTATAAAATTCATAATTAATTAAATAAAACTCATAAAATCATAAAATAAATTGCATTGAATCATAAATTGAATGTATAATTAGAGAAAAATAAAAGCCCCATGAAATTTTATTTTAAATGACCTTAATCACAACTTAGGGTTTAATTAAATTTTAATTAAATTAAATCATATAAACTCATCCTTTGGTCCAATTGATCTCAAATTTTCAGTGATTGTACTTTTGGCTTATCCCTACTTCATGGTATCAATCATTTGATCAAATAATTGCAATGCTCTAAGTTCCTTTTATGTGAAGGAATTAAATAAACCAATCAAACTTGTAAATTTCATAACTAAATAAATATAAATCATAAAAATATAATCTTAAATGCTCCGAATAAATAGTATAATGCATGAAAAATAAAATTAAAATCTAACTCAAATTAAATTTCAAAATCAAACACTGGTCAGGTCTTTAATAATAAATTCAAAGGACTCTATGCACTTGCTTTATCCCTTAGGAAAAATCAAATACATTACAATTATGAGCTTTCTGATTTGATAATTTTTACTTCAAACTTTACTTGAATTTATTAATCATCAAGATTCTATATAACTTAAAATTAAATAACTCTAACCATTAAAATAAAATTTATTAATAAAGTAATAAAATATTAAAACTTAAATTCAAATTAAAAAAATCCATTTACCCTATAATCAAAAAATAAATTCAAATATAGATAACTCAAAGCCATACAAGCTTAGCGCACACTGTAGAATTTGCCTGCTTGGATAACTAGCTCTAGTCTAGGCTACGTGGTGCTTATTTACTTATGTTTTGGGGTGATTGGATGCCTTGTTTGGAGGGTGTCACCTGCTGTGTTTGTTTACTTTATCTACACTCTGGATGTTATATTATGCTGAACATTGGGACATCACTAATGTCGAGATCTTAGCTACTACTGTTATCAAAGATGTGATGTGCTCCATCATTGGATGTATGATCTGGACGGTATCATTATTGAAGTAGATTGCATTATTGCAATCAAATGGCTGAAGGATCTTATGAACCATGACCATGTCCTCCACCAAAGCAACTTGGAAATTGATGTTTCTTTCCTCACTCAGTTTAAGCAGGTTCTCTTCAACAACATTCCAAGACAAAGCAATTATGCAGCCGACTTTTGTGCACATTTTGCCCTTTTTGGTGACTTTTTGTGGAATGACATACGCTACAGGAAGATTCCCTCAACTTTTGCTAATATTTTGAGGGATGAAAGTGATAAAATTTTTCAAACATAGTTGCATGCTTTTCTGATGTATTTCCCTTTATAGTTTGATTAATGCAAATGCAAATTTCAAGGATGTTATATCATGCATTTTCTCATATTTAATTTTTTTCAGTGCACTTTACTTGGCTTGCATATACTTGCACTAGTCCAGTTTGAGTCAACCTTTATTTCATAAAGTATAAATGCAATTTGTAAGTTGTAAATGTAAAGTTTGTAAAAAAGTCCATGATATGTGAAGCATAGATTCTTGTATAGGTAGATTGAGTTGTAAAAATAAAAAATGTTATTGCTTATATATAGGACTCCAAAAGAAATTATCTTTCTTTGATCGCATTTTCTTTTGGAATTCTATAAAAGATTTGAAGCCTAATTTGCCTGATGCCTACAACCTGAAGACTTTAAAAAGCAAGCACATTTAGATTTGTCATTCTATAGGAATAGAAATTTAGGCTTGTTGTAAATGGTGCCTAGCCACTTTTATTTTCCTGCAGATCCTAGGTTAAATGTATAGTGGTATTTGTCATATATATAAGTATATTACTTTTCTTTATACAGTGCTCCATTCATACATATGCATTTCATTTATGGTTTGACAGATAACCTGCATTCAGGGGTAGTTTGTTTTCCTAGGTTTCTTTGCGACATGTGTCATTGCGGGGATACATACAATAGGCTCTTAGGACGCTGAGATGTTTCTATACCGTAGACCCGAACACCCTTGCATATTCATGCATATTTGCTTTAAGATGCCATCCATACATGCACAATAGCCAAGCACATAAGCCAATGACAAGCAAGGGACGACCTTAGCGACGGGGTTGAGCCTACTATTTCATATAAATTTAAAGTCGTTATGCTGCTAAATTTTTCTATAAAACCTAATGTAGATTAAGTTAGTCGTATAGTGTAGATCACATTAAGTACATTATAGAGAATCTAGAGCATATATTAAAAAAATATATTTTAAAGTGCATTAGCTAGGTGCATGACATCTTCAAGATCCTAATTAAAGTCTGATCTTAAATTCCTAATTCTAGTTAAATAATAGTTATCTACCATCCATGCATTATACCTAAAAAGAATGGTTTTAAAAACGTTTGTTTAAGTTGTTAGTTGCCTGTTCACTTCAAACAAATATAAGCCCATATTTGCATACACTCTATATGCATCCTTCCAGAAGGATTATCCTTATCTTCTAATAAACTATAAACTCAAACATAAACTAAATCCTAATCTAAATGGTAAAATCCAAACATTAATATAAGTTGGAGTGTTTCTAGGTTATCCTAGAATCTCAAGCACTTTCTACTTTTCTTCCATTGACTTGTGAAAAATCGTTCAAATTTTGAATATTTATCTGTTGATAGGCTTAAACTCAAAATCCTACATATAAACCCCTATAAATCTAAAAAAATTTAGTCACAAAATTAATCGAGAGTTTTTTCAAGACTTATCTTGGATATAATTAATTATAGAAGCTTGCCTCTATAGAAAACCTAGAACTCAGTAAAAAATAAATCCTGCTTTAGTTCGCTATAGCAAAGGAAAAATCTCTAGACATAGATTGAAGTTTTATCCATTGTTAATTTTATTTTCAAAACGATGGTGGAATATCATTTTATATTTTGGGATAAATAGTCTACTATCTATGTTGAGTTTGATTATGAAAATAAATTACATTTCTGTAATTAAATCGATAGTCAAGCATCAGTCTACCTTTCAAGATGGTATGTAGTTAGCTATGTATATTTGATTATAGAAATATAAAACAAATTAGTTGACACAATTAGATGCATTTGTAGGAATATAGAAGGGAATTATTGCAACTTGTAAGGAATAATTCAAGGATTAGAATTACAGCATGTTAGCAACAGCTATTCCATATTACTGGATCTAGAATAAGGCTCACAAAAAAAAAACTATGTTTCTTAAAATGGTTGGAAGGAGGAACCAAATTAGATACTACTATTCACATTCATGATGTTGCATAACTTATTTTTAATCTCAATTAAAAAGTCCATATAACACATAATATTTACAGGCAAATATATATTAAATTTTTTCCTCAAGAAGAATAATATGATTGTTTAGTTAATTGTCCCAAATTAATCCAGCAAACCTTTTCCAGTTTACATAAAAGAAGGTATTAAAGGACAAATCTAAGTTAAAATTAATTCTTCCTCAAAAAGAATAATATGGTTGATAAGCTAACTGTCCCAAAATAGTCCAATACACCCTTGCCAATCTTTAAATACATTCAGATACAAAACATGAGCCTTTGGTTGCCTGTAAGTGGAGCGAAGTTATACTTACTACTTCTTGTTGAAGTAGAACAAATCTACTTGGTTGTCTATCAAGAAGTTCCTACTTCTATTAAAAGTTTGAGTAAAGAGTGCAAATGCCTAACAAACTTAGTCGCCATAGAAATGTGTGTGCTTATATGTAAATATATACATACATACATATGTATATAGGATGGATTTTTCTCTTCCTTAGAAAAGAATGTCCATTTCCCTCCCACTCAAATTTTGATTTTATAACCACAAAATGTTAAGACCACTCAAGTATTCATTCTCTTTGGCATCCTTAAAACTAGCAGCAATTTCGAGATTTTCTTACAATCATTTGATCATAAATCTGATCCATTAAAGTTTATTTAATTGATGGATTTGATTATATGAGAAGATAATTGCAATCCCTCTGCGGAGTCTTTCAATTGGCCTAGAATTAAATACAAGAGGTAGTGAGAATGTTTCGGAGGTATTTAATGGCTTTGATTGGTAAAATTCATATGTAACACTAGTCTTTTAAGGGGCTTATATGCATCCAATCAATCTTATTTTTTTCACATGCCTGATGAATAGTCTGATGAATAGTGAATAATTAAGAAATTTAATAAAACGTGATCCATATATAAGTTTTATTTCTTGGATGAAAAGTAATCACGAGTTCTTAAGTTTGGCAGCACAAATTAAATCAAGAAGAGAATGGTCATACTGCTTTTAGGGTAGGGTTAAAGTAGCAACCCCGTTGCAATCAATCAACTTCAAGTTTAAGATCGATTCAAAGCCATTCAATCCAATCCTGAGCTAGACAAGCCTAACAATAGGAATGCATAATTTAATCTAAATTTGGGCAAATTGTAAAACAGCAATATTGATTCAAGCTTGATCTTAGAAAAAAATTGATTTGAATATCATCTCCTAAACAAATCTTTACTCTAAAATACATCCATAAATCTATTGGAAACATAAACAAATTGATATATGCATAAATATGTGAATACAAACTAAAAAAAACATATATGAATGTATGCACGCATTCAATCACATGAATTGTCATATACATTCATATTTGATCTCAAACTAGCTAAATTTGATAGATAATTGGCCAATAATTAGCTTATTCATTTTGATTCTAGCTTAATCTACGCCAAAAACTAATTCTATAACTGAGCAGTCTTCAATTATCGAATCAAATTAAAAACTTCTCTTGATAAACCAATGAGCTTTAGCTTAATTGGCATGTTCTTTGGTTCCCAGGGTTGAGGTCAAAAGTTCCAGTCTTATATATGGATTTCTTTAAACAAAACAATTACTAGCTCCTATGTAAAATTGATCTGTAAATGCCAAATAGTATTCTTAAAATATATAAAATATTTTGGATAGGTTAATATTCATTTTTTAAGACAGTTTTTTTTAGAGAAGAAAAGATTCTATATGTGTGTCTCTATGCTATGACCTTCAAATTCAATGAAGTTAGTGGAATACTCTTAAACAATTTTATGATCATTTAATTATTAATTGAATGGACAAAAATTTTCCTAATGGCTGGCTCAAGTTGCATTAGAAGTTAATTGTGATTTTAAAGTATAGAGATTTACAAATGGTTTATAATTAAATCTTAATTCTACAAGTTGTTTATGATGGTTAAGGATCTAGATGTATTGATCGATAAAATAGATGCATAAAATTGGGTTATTAAAAGGATTTCTACATGTCATCAGATCACATGCTATCGGTGATTAAATTCTTATAAAAAAGTAGTGAATCTAGATCAATACTTAAGCTCAGCGATGTGATCATTTTACATATATATACACACACAAATTACAAATAACAAACATATAGAATATTGAATAAATTTTGTAAATACATTCATGCTAGTCTATATGTACAAACAAACAAATAGAAATGCCTACATATGATAATTTCATAATTGATGCAGTGAAGCTTTAGCATTTTATATTTTTTTTTTTTGTGTTTTGGGCGCTATGTAATTCTATTTTGTATGGCCCTATGATTGAAAACAACCCATGATCATGCCGGGCTTGGTGCTCTCATGCCGGTTCACACCATTGTCCTTCCACTTGTGTTTTCTTGATCCTTCTCTCCAGTGGATGCTCATTTTTTTATGCTAGCTGCTCGAATTCCCTGTTGTCTATTCAGTTTCCATGTTGTCTGCTTGATTTTCCCAATTGGCTACTTGATTTTCGCCATGGTCGCTCGATTTCCCTGTCGTTGGATGCTCGGTTTTCCCTTTTGCTAACTCCTATGCTGGAAACTTTAATTCCTCATTGAATGAGCTGAGTTGGGTGGTTCTTATTGGCTGATTTGGAGGTACATTTATGTGGGTTAATAAATATTTTTCCCCTTCTTTCTCCTATATATAGTGGCTGAATTTCTTTGTGCAGAAGTTTTTGGAGAGTGATCATTTTAAAAACCTAAGGGTTTCTTCCTAGCGTGCAAGCTGACTTCTCCCTAACCGCTAATTCTTCCTCTCGATATTCTTTCTACTTCTTCACTTCACGGTTTCCCTTCCACTCGTATCTTTCTTATCTAAACTATTGTGAGTTGTAAGTGGTGTTGTGTCCAGTTCTATTGGTATTTGTCGAAGGAGCAATGTCTTTTGTTGGAACCTAATTCCTATGGCAGATCGCTCGTTTGTCATTTCCTTTGAACATCTTTCCTAGTTGGTGTTTGCATATGAGGTGACCATTCGTGGTTATTTTGAGGATTTATAGTTTATTTTTTTGTTATTTGTTCTATTTTATGCGACTTCCTAACAAATTTCTCATATTAGTTGTATACTAAATATCCGTCATTTTGGCGTTTTTTTATGTGATATAGAGAGGAAGTATCTTAATTTACATTCCCAGTGTTCTCCTACTTGGTTTAAGAACTTAGGTTGCATCAATAAATGGTTTATAACATATTGTATTACCTCATTTATTGTAATGCATTATGCATATAAACTTTTTTATGAAAGTTTTATATGTATCTATATATATAATAGTACAAGTTATTATACAAGCTTTAATATGTGGGTGCATGATGTACTATCTATGAGTGTGTGTTAGGCATTAAAGTTCTGGAACAATTCCTTTATTTCCAGCTTTCGAATTCCTCTTACATGCAAGCAAATAAGGCACGAGTCGATAGATAATGTGACAACTTTTCGACACTTACCACCCCAATCAAAATCCACCCATAAAACTACTCACGGATTCCTTAAGGAAATGAAAAAAACAATAACAACAACAACATCAAACCTTCATCCCACTATGGTGGGTTGGATGAATCATTTTCCTCTATTATGTCCTATAAAGAGTCCTATAAAGAATCAAATTCTCAATTAAATCTAATAAAAAATTTCATTTATAATACTTTCTAACCAGTCCTTTTAGATCCACCTCTATATTTTTTAACATAGGCCGAATCTAATGCATCTACTTTCCCAACCGAATCATCAGAAAGTGACTTTCTAATCTTATCTACCATTAGAGCTACTCCAACCTTTTCATGTATGTACTCATTTTGCATTATGTCTCCAAGTGTAAAACACATCCACCTGAGCATCCTCATCTCTACAACACTTAATTTTTTTCTTGCCTTTTAATGTCCAACATTTTGAGCCATAAAGTATTGCAAGTCTCACCACCATCTTAATAAAATTTTTCATAAGTTTGAGTGCTATTTTTTTATCACACAACACGCCTGAAGCATTCCTCCACTTCAAACATTTAACTTGAATTCTACTAACAATATCCCCATATATTTCACCATCATTTTGAACAATATACCCGAGATATCTAAAATGTGCACTCTTTTTAATGATTTGATCACCCAATGTCATAATCCCACAACTAGATTTATTTCAATTAAAATTACATTCCACGTATTCGGTTTTATATCTACTCAAATGAAAATCTTTACATTCTAAGGTTAAATCTATAATTCAAGTTTTTTTTTTTCAACACACTCACTAGTTTTATCAACAAGAAGAATATCATCAGCAAAAAGTATACACCAGGGTACATCCTCTTGCAAATGTCTAGTAAGAACATACATGAATAAAGCAAAAAAAGACATGGTCTTAAAACTGATTCTTTATGTAATCCATAGTAGAAATAGAAAAATACTTGGTCAAATCACCTTGGGTTTGAAGATAAGTAACACCTTTCATATACATATCCTTAATAACTTGAATATAAGCATTATTAACTCATTTCTTTTCTAAAACTTTTCAGAGCACTTCTCTTGGAACTTTATTATATGCTTTTCCTAAATCAAAAAATATCATATGAAGATCCTCCTTACTCTCTCTATACTTCTTCATCAAACCTCCTAACAAATGTATAGCTTTCATATTAGACTTACCAGGCATGAATCCAAATTGAATTTGAGAAACATTAGTATCATGTCATAATGTATGCTCAATCACTCTCCCATAATTTTAATGTTTGACATATTAACTTAATTCCTCTATAATTTGACTCTTGTGCATCACCTTTACTCTTAGAAATATAAACAAACACACTCTTTCTCCACTCATATGGCATCTTTTTAGCCTTCAAAATAGTAATAAAAATTTTAATAAGCCAAAAAATTCCTTTATCTCCTAAGCATTTTCACACCTCTATTGGAATATCATTATGCCACATTGATTTTCACACTTCATTCACTTTAGAGCATCTCAAACTTTGGCTTTATTAATACGATGATAAAAATAAAAATCTCTACTTTCATTTATGGTGCTCAAGTTAGTTAAAGAAATGAAAAAAGTAAGAATGCTTAAATACATCTTTCTAGACAGCCATCATAACATACTTTCCCTCAGATCCTCAAACTTATTCCCATGAACTTTCTGGTGTCGGTGGTACCCATCTAGGTGTTTTTTTTCCATAAAATAATTAATCAAGTTCTTACAAGAAAGCACTAAGCCATGAGCCCATAATGATTTCGCATAACTATTACCACACGCTTGACTAGCCTAGTCAAAATCCGTCCATAAAACTATTCAAGGATTCTTCATGGAAAAGAAAAAAGCAGAAAAGTATAACAGATCTTTAACCAAACTATCTCAGTCCATACTTTTCTTCAACCATTTTACCACACTTTTTGGTGTTAGGTGTAGCCCATCTGCTGCAATTTGTTGTTTTTTTTTTTGGATCAAATAATGTAATCAAGATCATACAGCAATCAAATAAGCCATGAGCCCATGGTTATTTCAAGAAACTTTAACTACACTCAACTGCCCCGACCAAAATCCATCCATAAAACAACTCACAGATTTTTCAAAGAAAAGAAGAGCGCAGGAAGGCTTAAATACATATTTCTTGCAAGCCATATTGGATCTTCAATAGAATCATCTCATCGCAGAATTTTCCCGAACCTTTTTTTCCACAAACTTTATATTGCTGAGTGCTGCCCATCTGCTGAAATTTGTTTGTTTGCTCGTTTTTGTACTCAAATAATGTAAAAAAACTCTTAATTTAAAGTGTCGCTTATATATCAGAATGCATTCAATAATTGAATCAAGTAAATGAAATATAATCATATTGGTATGATCTAAGGAAACAGCAGTTAAAGAACATCTCGCTACAGCCCTTTCCTCAACCATTATCAATCAATCTTTCTAATCCTGGTGGTTGCCAATATGATGCAATTTGAGTGGTTTTGTAATAAAATAATGTAAGCAAGCTCTTAATTTAAAGTCATAATCATATAAAAGGGTACATTTATAACTTTTATACAAGAAAGACACTCATATCAATCTGGTCTAAAGCAATCTGCAATGAACAGGCGACTTAATTGAATTTGTATAGGAAACAAAATAAAAAAAAATAAAATGAAGGATTCATATAATTACCTGTATTTTAGAAAACCTCGAGTCTGCTCTACTTCTTTCCACTGCAATCATAGCACACCTCCGCTTTACCCTGAATATTTCAGAGTCTGAATCATCAACATCATGAACAACTGAATTTCCAGAGCTACCTTCACATCCCTCTATAGAAATTTCAGATGCAGTTGATTCAGCAGAATTATAGACACAAGTTGACACACTCTGGGAACTTTTGTGAAAAACTTTCATTCTATCGGAAGTTGCACAATCCTGTAACATTAAAACCATTGAATTATTTGTACACGAAAATTTTAAGAAAGTTTTTTTTTTTCTTTACAGCACATCCTTTACATTGTTTGGGGAAAAACAAAGCAATAATTAGATATTTACAGGACTCAGCGCAAGACACTCTTTTGTTGAAGAAAAAGTTGATCTTGAATGAGGTTGACATTCTTGTGCAGCTTCATGTTCGATACCTTCCTCAAATCTTATTTGACAATATGGAAAATAACCAGCCTCATCCGAGCAAAGCAAAGCATTTGGATGTAAAGAAAAGCGATAACTTTCCTCTAATTGCTTTCCCACCTCCTCTGTTATCCCATCTTGCTCAAACTTCTTTGCTACAGCCTCCATTTCTAAAAGATCTGCCCTTGAAACCACGGTACGACTGGAGCCACAATTACAGTTTTTTATGCAACTTTCTGCAATGCAGAATCAGAAACATAAATACTAAGAAAAAAAAAACAAGATAACAACCCACATTTAGGCTTCGTTTGGGACGGCTTTCTTATGGTTTCTTAAAGTTGCTTTTTAGTATAAAAAGTTTATTTTTTGTACTAGAAAGCTGTTTTAAGAAGCTATAAGAAAGCCGTCCCAAACAAAACCTTAAATACAAAAAAAAAACTGTTAATACCATGATGAAGACAGATTGGACCAGTGTTGCAATTGCACGTAACGTAAACTACATAGCAATCACGTTTGCAGATGCTGCAAAGTATCATTTCTGGAAAATTTGAATAATAAGAAGCCCGAGCTCCCAACTTCATGAGCCGCCAACGTGCATAATGTTGGAATCTCATCAAGTTCACAAATGAAACCTTCAAATGATGCTGGGAAAGCAGTTCATTATTACCAGAGACGGGTTTTTTGGCATACAACTCTGTTAAGCTCTTAAAAAGGAGCATGGCTTCCTTGCATAGTAGTTCCTCATAGGATAATAAAGGCATCCTATTAAGAAGTGCATACCGTTGGCTAGCAACAATACCCAAAGAAAACCAATCACCAATAGCGAAATTGACAGCTTCACCACAATTAAAACCTATAGGACACAAAAAATAATAATACTTCATGTGTTACGCATTCAAGCATTAATCATTCCAAGTAAAAAAAAAAGAACTTTCTCTTCACTGCTGAAATGAGGCAAAGGTCTTTACCATGACTGAATCCTGCATGATAAGCTCGAGGAAATGTAATTATAAACTCGCCGGGATTTTGAACAGCTTTATAAACAGGAACATGATGGTCTAACAAAATATTTGGAGGGAACATGGTAGTTTTTCCCAAAAGCACATCAAATGCTGCATCATCTCCTTCGGTTGAAAAAATTTCACGTTTATAAACATATTCCTGAGCCACCTTTTCAAATTCAAGTGCTGCATGACCAGGGATTCCATACCAAGTTTTAGCTGCTCCACAATGATGATAGTTGATGCTGCAAGATTTTATCCAAACCTTAAAACCATTCCACCAAGCAAGAACTGATAAAAAAAAAGTAAAAATTCTAGATCAAGAATATTTCTCAGCTAACCTATATAAGAAGTGATCTTCAACATGCCAAGCGAACATACTAAAAAGCATCCCAATGTAAAGCATGGGATCTGTTACTCCCTGAAAGAAAGTAACAAAATAAAACTAGATTACTATTATAATAGTAAAGGGCAAAAAAATACCAGAAAAGTAGTAAAAATTTTACATACAGGAATAGAGGACTGCAAATGCCGCAACACAGACTTGGGTAGGCGGGAAAGCCTCTGTAAATAAATACAAATTCAAAAAACAAAACAAGGTGAAGTGAAATTGGTTGCAGAAAATAAAGAAGATAAATATATTGGCTCTGTAATCATAATCAACAAAACTATATAAGAAAAAAAGAAGACAAACTGAAAAAGAAAATGAAGAATACAATTTATATCATGCGACTGTTGAGCAGAAGAGGAAAAACCTAAAATAGATCCGCACCTTTAAGTTCCATTTACTTTTACCCAGTTGATCATTAGGAGAAGATGAGAAGGCGCTGCCATCAATGTCACAGGCATATTCAACCAACTCAGTCTTGCCAAAAGCAATTTCCTGCCAGAACTGTTCTTCAACATACTTAGCAGGGAGACATCCAGCACTGGAATATCTTCGAGCAAACTCTTTGTTTGCCATCTTCTCAAAATCACGAAATGTATACTTCCTGGATTAAGGGAAAAAAAATGGTGCCATCAGAGTGCAGAACATAGGGAACCCAAGAGAAGGCCATACATTATCAACATACAATCACCTTCCACTCATAAAGAAGGTAACTTTATCATCAGCACTCCACTCAGATAGACGAAAAGGCTGCACACGAGTAGTAAACTTGAATCCATTTTGCTCCTTCATCAATACCACACCAGCAGGTACAGAAGCACAAATAGGAGAGACTATCTTGCATATGCCTGATAGGTAGGCAAGATTCTAAAATCAGTCAAAAGGAAGGAATAAAAGGATCAAAGAGTACCAATCATATAACATGAACTTTCCAATATGTCAGATCTACTAATACACTTCTTCTCTGTATGAAAAACAAATGATAGTATAAGAAAGAACATGGAACTATTCATATATCAACAGCAATTGGACAGAGAAATACACACCGAAAAGGAGCCATAACAAGGATAGTTACAAGAATATACATTTATCATTAGTGAAGAGGATGAGTGGAAATTTGATACACAGTACTAACTAAAATTTGTGGAATAAATGCAAAAATGTTGAATTATGTATGCGTAGCACGTCTCCTAAAAAAATGCACACTTGACTGCTTGCAATTTCATAAAACATAAAGTTATAGGGAAAAAAGTTCTATGATGCTCATGATCGGAGCGGGAGCTTTTCTACTTGAAGGAACTCATGGCCAAACAGTTGCCAAAAAGTTCTAGGATAATATACATTTTTAATTTCCATCCTCTAATCTGAATCATTTAATATAAAGATGACAACTTTGGCTCCGTTTGAGACAGCTTCTTACTACTTCATAAAGCAGTTTTTTAGTACAAAAATTTTCAATTCACAAAAAATATACTAAAAAACTATTTTAAAAAATAAAAAAAAAAAACTGTCTCAAACAAAGCCTTTAATTAAAGCAAAGGATAGCATCCACACGGAGCATACATTTACTTCAGAGTGAGCATTTTTTTACTTACAGATACATACTAAAAAACAACAAATCATAGGAAAAATACCATATTTTGAAGCTGCAGGTGCAATCTTCTGGAGATAAATTAATGGATCATCAAATTCATCCTTTGTTGGGAAGAAAACAGGGCATTCTGGAATCTTATCTATCCACTCCATGTTAGACATATCAAAGTTTTCTAATATGTGCTTTGAAAAGGCATCTTTTGAGGAACCATTGCCATGTAAGAAAGCATTTGCATTTCCATATGTTCTATCTATACATGATGCAGAAGCTTTGGTAGCATCTCCACCACTTCTAGACATTGTATTTGCGACATTAGTTGTTTGAGAAAAAACACTCAACTTCATCCGTTCAAGCCTCTTGCGCTTCAAAAGTTCTAAACCACTTTTATTTTCTCCGTATAAAAATGACCTACCTTCCACCTGTGAAGAAAATATGCAAAATAAATAGCAACAAGTAAATTCATAATGCACTGCATATCAGAAATAACATAAAGACCTGAATGTGTTTGGAGGTTATGAATCATCGCTTTTAATTTGTTTTTATTATGCTGTTTCAGGTGTTAAACTTTTTCTTCAAAAATTATTTTTAATAACTAATGAAATGAACTCAAATTTAGAATAAATGCAAACTAAATTTTACAATTTCAAGCATACTTCACGAGTCAGTGATAACAGCCTTTAAGGATCACTATGCTCAGGTAGAGGCATTCAATAGAAAAGGCATGATCAGATGGAATGCTACGTTAT
Organism: Dendrobium catenatum; assembly: GCF_001605985.2. Classification (NCBI taxonomy): domain Eukaryota; kingdom Viridiplantae; phylum Streptophyta; class Magnoliopsida; order Asparagales; family Orchidaceae; genus Dendrobium; species Dendrobium catenatum. Next base: position 217,893 of record NW_021319136.1, on the reverse strand, counting down.
TTAGTTTTAAATAATCTGACAATAAAAAATTTGTCACTATTCACAATAAGATAGAAATTTTAAAATTTAGGTGAACAAAAATCTATGTTATAATATTCCATATCACCTGGAGAGGGTATGAGAAAGTGCCCCTAAAGCAAAAATAAGGAAGAAATTTATTCTTTCACAAATAAAAAACTGTATAGACAAGCTTTGACTTTCCGTGGATCAATCAATCAAGATCTGAAAACAAAGAAACACACTTAAAGTTTGTTTGGAACAATTGTAATTGTCTATAAAATTGATTGTGAAACTATTATGAGAAAAGTTATATGAGAAATCATATACAGCAACGATGTAGCTATGGTGTAAGTTGATAAGCTTGTTCAAAAAAGTTGTTCTAACTAGCAAAACATTCTAAAACACAGAAGAAAAGCAATTAGCAAAACAACAATGTGATTGAAGTTTAAAAATCAAAGTTATTACAAAGTTGTTCCACACAGACCCAATGTGGTTGTGGTTTAATCAAGTTCTAATTTTCTAATTCATAGAAACCTAGAATCCCTGGAAAGGGAAAAAAAACAACAGTAAGCAAGGAACCTTACAATTCAACAGAGCAAACATTTCAAGAAGAAAGTCAGCATTTGGCAAAACCAGAAAAAAATAACATTGCAAGTTTCGACATAATAAGGCTTTGTTTGGGACGGCTTTCATTCTGCTTCTTAAAACAACTTTTTAGTTTATTTTTGTACTTGAAAGCTGCTTTAAGAAGCATTAAAAAAAGCCGTCCCAAACGAAGCCTAAGTCAAGCAAGGAGCTAACTATCCTACAGAGAATAGAAAAAATCATAAAGTCAGTGGCACATTAATCTCTTGGAAAAATGACTCACAAAAGCATCTATATGATGCTAGAAGCGACTGGAAACATGATCACGCCAAACACCAATCAGACAGCTAAATCAATCTGTAGATCAAGCTATAGAAAAAACTATTCTACAAGATCCTTAAACAGGTAGCAAACAATGCATAACATACCCTGAATTTTCATTAAAACAACAGATCTTTCTGAATTCCTTTGTTAAGTATAAAACTAAGGACATTTCTATTCTGCCAACGATCAGCATACATCCACTATAAAAAATAATATAATAAATTAACAAATCCTCACCCACAATGAGAGCCCCAATCCTAAAGAAAATGGCACGGAAACTCATATGTTCTAAATTTCTACTAGAAAAATCATATTGTAGAAATTTGCAAAATCTTAAATATGAAAAATAGACAAAAAACCAAAGAGGTGAAATGCTATCATTCATCAGAGAAAAAACCAAAAGCTTTACTTCCCCTTCTTTCAAGCAGCACAACAAAGGAAGCAACAAAAGATAAACTATCTTGAAAACGCTAAAAATAGAATGGCCAAATAGAAAAACCGTCTCCGTCATAAATCTGCCTAATATCCCCGAGACTTATCAATAATGGAGACAAAATTGCAAATTTAACGAACTTACCAAAAACCTGAAATAGAGAAAAAGAATAAAGCATGGCTCCTGAAAAAAGGAAAAAGGTCGCGAAAGAACTGCAAGATCTGCACCGCTTACCATTTCATGCCGATCCGGCCAAACAATCCTCCTCCGCAATCCACCGAATCAAGTACCGAAACTAGAAAGGCTACAAAAAACCGACGCCGCACCAGCCAAAAGAGCCCTAGAACGCAACCCCCTAAGCAAGGGACCGCGAAACCGGTGTCCGCACCAGGAATCAATCCCACATTACTCTCTCACGCCCAAATCACGATGAGATCCGAGCCTTATCCCCCAAGGCAAGTCACCGGCGCTACGGTGACCAAATTCGCGGTCTTTCTTTGAAACAAAGCAAGGAAATCCCTGGGCCGAGGCTATGACCGCCGCCACTCAACGACGGCGATCGGTAAAGGGATGTTGAGGAGAGGAGAAGAGAGAAACGAAAGGAAGAAAACGAGGGAAGGCAAGGCAAGGCAAGGGAAGGGAAGGAACGGAACCGAAAACCGTGTCAAGGAGATGGAATACTTGGAAAACGGGAAAAAGAGTAAAAGTTTCTCAGTGATATATAATTATGTATGGAAAGTGTCGTATTAATAAAATCCGGTTAAGTGCAGTAATTAGTGTATTTGAGTAAGTAATTAAGAGGGGAAAAGCGGTAGTTACGGGTGGTTCGACCAAACGCCTCGTAAACGGAACCCGTGGAGGAAACGTTATTTCCTCAAATTACGACTTTCGCCCTATTAAATTTTACGGTAATGCGCGTTTTGTGGGTCACGATAATGGACGGCGTCTTCGTAAAAGTGATGCTGCCTGATTCAAAGTTATTAGTAAATAAGTCAAAATTTTATTAGAGGCATGATCGAGTTAAAATAATAAAAATTAAGAGAGAAATTGAGTTTTGTAAAAAAAAATTCTAATTAATTGATATATTAAAGATTTGAGCAAATTCATTTGATTAAGGCTTTTTTTGGGATGATTTTCAGGTTGTTTCTTAAAGCAGCTTTTTAGTATAAAACTTTTAATTTTTGTACTAAAAAGTTGTTTTATTGTTTTAAGAAACAACAAAAAACTGTTCCAAACGAAACCTAACTAGAACCAGTAAAATTATTTCATAAATGCTTTGGATAAGTTCTTTTTCTTTTGGGCGAATACGTGTGAATGAGGAATATATAAGGTTTCATTTGGGACGGTTTTCTTATTGCTTCTTAAAGCAGCTTTCCAGTACGAAAATTAAAAAAAATATTGTATTAAAAAACTGCTTTAAGAAGCAATAAGAAAGACGTCCCAAACGAAACCTAAGTCTATCAAGTAAGTTAAAAAAGCTCAATGATGAGGGTCAAGGATTAGCTCAAGGTGGTGACTTCAAGTTTAGCAAGTTCAAGCAATAAATGACTTCCCTAATTCTAGATTTAGATTGGGACCTTTGTGTTATAAAATTGATTATATAAATAACTATAAAGAAAATAAAGAAAATGATTATACATAAATTTTAAGACACATGTAGCCAAATTAGAATGTTTGACTCGAAGAAGTTATCTGACGAGTTTTTAAAGCCGCAATGTGCATAAGTAGATGAATTGCCAAAGTATCAATCAATAGTTTCTCATATAAAAAAATTTGTCCATTTGATTAGTCGTCATTATGGGTGTTCGTATTTGACACGACACAAAAATCCGACCCGATTTCAAAATCTTAATTCGAGTTGTCTTACCTTGAATTTGACTGAATTGCTTTGAATTGAAAAAAAATTATTCTGTGCGGAGGCCGGACGCATACCGAGCAGTACCGAGCCGCGGTATCGAGCACAGTGTGACATGACGCATTTTGGTTGGTCTCCGGACGGCTTCGACGTCCGCACAGAATAATTAATCCTTGAATTGAGCTGACTTATCTTAAATCTAATTTGACTTTTTATGGATATAGATTTTTACCAAATATTTTATTAATAACAAATGTGACCAAAATGCTATTTATAAATTTTTTTGGCACAAAATTATACACAATTTTAATCGTCAATCTTTGAACTTGGGATCTCTGCCCTAAAAACAAATTAACGCTCGCTTTAATTAATGCCCTCATTGAGAATCAATTTGACTCTAAGATCAATAATCTTTTCAAAATAAAATCTATTTTTTACTCGAATTAATATAATGAAGGGATCATAGGAAGTTGAATACAAGAAGCCAAATCAATGAAATATATGTATTATTATTATTATTATTATTAGCTCATGAACTTTAATGAGTTTTTTTTTTTTTTTTACCGTAATATTTTTTTAGTAATAAAAAAATATTCTAAAAAAAATCACCTCCTAATGAATGTAGGGCGTGCTATAGCACAACATATTTATTACCCTCAATCAATAAAAAATTTCACTTGAAACTAGGTTTTTTTTTTTTAAATCAACAATTATTACCCCCATATGAACAAAATCCTATTTCCACCCTTGTGCCAATCCTACGAGGCCTATAAGGATTGAATATATTAAATTGAGATAGATAGACGAAGGATTGTGTTAAGTCTACATGACTGGAGCCAAGTCAACCTCGATATGAAAATGAGGTCAACAAGGATTCAAATGACTTTCATGTGGTTCTCCAATAATCTTTTTATAAGTGTCTCCATCATCATTTATTGCTCTTAGTGCAACCATAGCTTTGATTTCGGAGATCTATGGTCATGCAGTAGTTTCAAGGATTTGCTAATTAGAGATGAGAGCCTCGGTCAATTATTATATTTTTTAATAGAATAGCTATGATATTGCATAGGGCTGCCAATATTTGACACTACACAAAAAGCGAGCTGCCGCGCGGTTCCGGGTCGGGTCGGGTCAACCCGACAACCCGCCGGGTCGGGTCCGGATTCGGATTTTCGACTTGTTTCTCTACCCGGGTCGGGTTAGGGTCGACCCGTTTTCCACCCGGGTCAGTTCGGGTTCGACCGACCCGTGACCCGTGACCCGAAATTGACACCCCTAATATTGCAATATTGTATATATTGTATTTATTAAATGATGTCATTAATGTGCCGTTGGTCTCATTAGTTCCTTTGTTTCCTATAATAAATCATTGGGCTTAAAATTTTAAAATTATTTCAAATTTGCCCCCACATAATTCTTCTATGCAGTGATCACAGTTTCATCAAGCAAAACATATTTAAAACTAACTGCGTGCAGACTACAAAATGGTCAATTCTAACATGCTCTCTTTATACAAAACATATGTGACAAACAACCTGATTGTTTGCAACCACAGGATCTTTACAATTATTGTGCATAATAAAACTAATCTTGCTCAGTCATATAACATATAAAATAAAAAAATTCGATGCCTAATCCCCACTCCAGCTCCCTCTATCATTGGCGTCACGCTGCTTGCATATCATTGGCTCAAATTAATAAGATTAGGGACCACCAATGGGATTAGTTCAATAACATTGATTAAGGGTAACTAATACCCATCATTATCATGATAGATAAGACTTTTAATGAAATATTATACTGTATTATATTATTGTGAGAAAGGTCTGGAAAATTTTTAAACAAAGCGATTGCTATACTAGTCTCTTAGGTTTCGTTTGAGACAGCTTTCTTACTGCTTTTTAAAGCAGCTTTTTAATATAACAATTTTAAGAATCAGTAACAAAGTTTTTCCAAACGAAATCTTAATGACTATTTTACGTAATAATTTTAAACTTAGGTTTTGTTTGGGACATCTTTTTTACTGTATTGTTTTTCAAATTGTAATCACGATTTTTATTTGGCTAGTACTTTTTCATTATTTTTAGTAAATTTTTATGCTATGAAGCTGCTTTCTTCATAGCATCTTTACAATTAATTTTATAAAAAGCTGTAACTGTCCCAAACAGATCATTTGATTTTATTTAGGAGAGGTTTCGTAGCGCTTTATAAAGCTGATGTAGAAAGTAATTTTATTTTAAATTGTTATAAAATGCTATTTTCAAGCACGAAATTTTTTTAAAGCAGTGAAAAATAGTGATAAAAAGAAATTATGGTTGCGACATAAAAAATAAAGCTGTAAAAAAAATTATCTCAAACGAAGCCTTAAATGATTGGAGGCGATGTTAAGGGTTTGATTATATAATATATATAGGAGATAGTAATAAGCCATATGAATTAGGTGGCGTTGAATTGTTTAAGGTTTACATGAAAAATAATGGCTACTGTGAATATAAGGTTTGACCAGCTAGGCTTTTGATGATTAGAAATTTGTACAGTTGGCTTAAGGCAGATGGAAGTCAGTTTTTAGGTGGTCTTGACTCTTGACTTTTTCTTTGATGGATAGGTTTCGTGGTAGAATTGGTTGGTGTATGTTAGTATGTTGGATTCTAAGATATTTATATCAATTGCTTTTAATAATGTCATTGACTTTCTTTTGTTGCACTTTAATTATGTTACTCTAAGATGAAATTTGTAATCTCGATTATATAACTTGTAGATAATGGATTAGTGCTTATGTTATTCAAAATCTCCTTAAGATTTTGCACAAACTTTTTCATAAATTAAAGAATTAAAAAAACAAGTGCACATTAAGCCTAAAAAATTTTAAAAAATGGATATGAAGATCAAATGATCTCTATATTGTACATTTACAGCTGAATTTAATGTTTTGCTGAGATTATTCAATGACACTGAAACTATTAAAATTCAATCAAATTTTGAGCTAGAATTGATGGAATTGTTCGAACAAACCAATAGCTTGCCTTTTGGCTCTATTATTCCATCTAATGTACTTGCATCTAACACAAATGAAGGAGTTGCAAGAGTCATCATTGTTGCCTCACAGACTGATTGAGAAGGCCACTTGATTGGTCCCCTAAAAATCTCTCTTTGCAAGCAAGCATTATATGGAGTTAGGTATAGATACACATCAAAACAAGTGCAATTCATTCACCAAATTCTAAAATTCTTAGAGCTCCTACAACCTCTATGGAACTTCAAATTTTTGAGCTTTTTGTGGCATTGGATTGCTATTTAAAAAAAATAACATTTCTATGGTGATCTATAATCGTCATTTTTTTATGATCCCAAAGCTAACCTCTAAACATTCTTGATATTATTGTGTCCTCTATAGAACTCAAACTTATGAACAATTAGTGATAGGGGATTGATCTGATCTTAGAAAGAAAAATTTTTTAATACGAGATTGTGGCCTATTGTCATTATTCTTCACACTTAATTTGGACCACTAAAGCTTCATGTAATCGTTTTAGGCAACATAATCATCCAAAATTTGATCTATTAACTCCATTGGACTAGTAGAATTATGATTCAAATATATATATTTTGTATGTTAACTAGATACTTCATTCGTGACATTTATTGTTGCACCACCATTGAACTACTGACAAGTGACTGCCTTAACTAAGTCTATCTAGTCAACCTAAGGGAGAGATTATTTACTGATTTTTTTTCAATAGAGGGTGTGATATAATGTATCTATTTTACATAAAATTAAGGAATATTTTAGTATTATTTTGGATAAGGAACATAATAACCTCCTTTAAAAGTTATAAATAAACATAAGCATCTTCAGTTAAGACATTTAAACTCCAATATAAATAATTATTTTGGAGCTCTATTTGCTTCTAAAAATCCTAGTATGCCATTATAGTGTTCTTGGATCCTCCATGATCGCTTACTATCATACTCCATTATTTGGCAGTTCAGTCCACCCCCTCCATTTAAGAGTAAGGTTATCTTAACCACTTATGAACATATGATATCACACAATATTTCAATCCAATCCCTACATTTAAAAATAGGGTTATCCTAATTACTTATGATCTTATGCCATCACCTAGAAGTTCAATTTACTTATATTATTTGGGAGAAAGGCTATCATAACTACCAACAAACATACACCATTTCATTTAGCTTGCCAACTACTATTTAGGAGAATGTCTATCATGAATGTTTAGAGAATCAGAGTTCGGGTGCGACCAAAATTAATTTTTGTAGTTTCCAACTAGCTTTTGCCTCGAGATTCGTGCCAGATCAAGCTAATTTTGTGATGCCGTGTCAAGTTCTTTCCCCTTTCAGGAGAAGAGGGTGGCTCACACTAATAAACACTAATACCGAGGTAATTCACAATAGTAATAATCATAATTCTCCCTCCTTCCATATTTAGTGAGCATATACACTCCTCTGACTACTTGACTTAGCTATCCACTCACTTAATGCACGAGGCACTTAATTAACTTAATTTAGTGCCTTCTACTAGCCAACAACACATGAAATCCACAATACAAGTATTAAATCTTTCACATATACAATTATAATATCACATTTCCATGCACACAATTAAGTAGAAAACATAAATAAAATTTCCTAGCTAATGGTCTTCAACTTACTATTGGTGTTTTGTTCACTTTGCTTATACTATGTAAATCCTTGAGAATATGAATATGTAAATTCTAACACATAATATGATTAAGCCTAATGTTATAGATGTTAATGTAATTATGAAAGTTCTTATTGATGTAGCTTGTATCTAGGTTAATTATGATGTCCTTTCATTTTTGGACAACAACTTATTTGAGAACTATTATGGTGGAAATTACAATGCAAGCCCATATCATGGATATGTAATCTTTCGGATTGTAAACATTACAATATTATGAAGGATATATTCTATTATCTTATCCATTATTGATGTTTCTATTAATTTTAGCAGTTATATGTTATATTTGTTGTGAAAGTATAATATGTAAATAACTATGTTCTAGTTAATATTGACTTTTTAAATGAGCGTTTTCTAATATGACAAAAATATATGATATAATGGATGAATGTATTGTGGTTCATCCCTTTTGATGCACTCAACTCAATGCTTTTTTTGCTATCGTGTGGCAACTGTAAAAGTATTGGGTTAGGTCATTACATCATTGTTGATGTGGAGTATTATCATATAAGGGGAGATTGTTAAGACTTATGGAACTTTGAGTTTTCTCTTGGTTGAATAGTTGAGAAATATGTTGATATTGAACTAAGTTGTTAGCATCAATATGTTGCCAGGCCAACTTTTGTTAGCCACCTTTGATAATCAACTTGTCTTGACGTACACGTCACATTATCATAAGCAGCACATCTCCACTTTGTTTGATCAATGCATGAGCTTTTTCAATGCCTTATGTTCATTATTGATGCAAAAATAGTCCTCTGAATCCCCACTGCTAGTCTCTCACGATCTCTGCTCATTTACCAAACTTATTCCATTGTAATTATATATACTAGACATGTAATATAGTAGAAATTGGATTGCTGGTATTTCATACTGTAATTCCATTATTTTGCTTCTCCGATCTTCTTGCAATGCTGCTTGTTCTTCATCACTTCAACTTTGACCCCCATTTCACTTCTCAATACTTCATATAATGAAACTTCACCTCTCTCCTTAACTAAAGCTATGACATTATAAACCACCCCACTTAATTGTGATGCCATTGAATGAGATGCTAATGTATGATAATGCTCCTAAGAATTTGTTAGTTAAATCATGGTAAGGGCAAATTGGGAAATTAACTACTTAATATCCTCTTATTACTTTCTTACTTAAGCTAATATGTACTCTACTGTTCAAATATGCAAATCGTACTTACATTATTTATGACAATTATTCTGTGAAGTTTCTTCATAACAATCTCTCATTTTTATATTAATATTTATGTAAAAAAATATTTATCATTAATGTAGACTTGGAGTAGCATATATATTATTATAAATTGATGGCTGAAAGGGAATTAATTGATTATATATGAATTATCAGAAAATATTTTCCATACAATTTTCGACAAATCCAATCATGTCCTTCGCTTTAATCTCTTGCCCTCAAACAAATCAAAATTCATTTGATTAGTAAACACTGGCAACTTCATAAAAGGACAAATCTCTAAGTAATAACAATCAACAAGTTGCATAATGCTGATTCCGATCAATAAGTTCCACAAACTTGCAACAAATGAATGAAGATTTGGGAAATCTGCAACATTTGGTAGGAAAAAGAGTGCCTTAATTTGACATAAAAAATCATTGATTTTTTTCATTCTATTTTATTTGGTCTACCTCAAAAATAAAAATAAAAAAATGATGATGAAGAGGAAAAAAAAAAAGAATATTATGATGAAGAGGGTCTATTTGGGAGACTTCATATTTTTTATAAAATGTGATTTAGGGGTGTCAATTTTGGGTCACTGGTCGAGTTCGGATCGAATCTGAAACTGACTTGACACTATTTGGGTCAACTCGAACCTAACCTCCTTCGGGTTTGGGTCAAACCGACCCACGGTCATGGCAATGCCGACAGCAACTGGTCGACGGTTGGTGCAGTGACAATCGACAGCGTCGTCACTTGGGACATCGAGCACAGAGGATCAAGACGCGGCAGTGGCGGGACAGTGGGGATGCGATGCGGATTTGCCTCACCTCCTCGGGACATGACGCAATATGTGGAATTGGCCTCAGACATGATGTGAGCAGCTCTGATCAGGCGCGGGCAACACGGGTCATTCTGAGTCATTCACAGGTTTCCGGGTCAACCTGAACCTGACCCGATTTTTAAAACGAGGAGAAAATTCTAACCGAATCTGAACCCGGTTCAAGTTCATGTCAACCCGAACCCGAAATTTTCGTGTAAGGTTTTCGAGGCGTGCCAAAGATTTACACCCTTGAAGTGGGAAAATTATTACGTCCGGACAAAAAACCGGAAATCCGGATGAATACCAAGCGATACCGAGTGCTCGGTACCGAGCGCCCAGGTGACGTGGCACTCTATTATTGGTCTTTTGATGCGTTCAGTGTCCGAACACAATAATTACTCCTTGAAGTGGGTTATAAAACTATTGTAGAGAACGTAACTCAAATGTTCTGATCGTAAAAAATATCTTTCCACCAAAAAAAATTGTAAAAAATAGTGATAGCATAATAAAAAAAGTTGTAGCCAAAAGAAGCTATTCTTAAAGCAAAGCAACGAAAAAGCTATCTAAAATATATCCTAAATTATAATTTTTTAATTTTTTTATTATATTAAATATATAAATATTTAATAATATACTTATTTTGAAATATTTAAAAAAAAAATTTTCAAAATATTTAAATAGAAACTTTTTTTTCTCTTTTGAAATATTCTTTATTGGGTTTGTTTTGAGATGTGGTTCAGACAAAGCTGGAGTTAAAAGACAAATTGATTTACTTGCTTTTCTTTAGTTCATACTTGCACTTAAAGCCACGGGGGAAGCCAAAACAAGAAGCTTCCACATTTATTTATTGACCCGTGTAACGACCTCATTAACTTTATAGAGAGGAATCCTCCACCCACCCACCGAAGTTTAATTCGTCTCAACCCAATTTTTAATTTCTAGATATTATTTTTTATTTCAGAGAAAGATTAAACGAATTTAATAATAATAAATCTTTTTTTTTTTGGGAAAAAACTCATAAAAGAGGCATACGTGTTAATTTAAACTGAAAAATTATAATACTTAAAGAACCAAAAGCTCTATAAGAATACAATAATTGAAATAAAACCTACGAGCCAATGATTTTACCTTTCACAATAAAAAACAAGTAAAAGAATAAGGAAAATTCATCCAAAGGGAACAAACTGACCAAAGAAGCCTCCAAGCAGAAGCAGGAAGAGCCTCACCCACACCAGCCAATAAATACCCCCTGCAAAAAATAAAGCTAAAACCCACCAGCCAAACAACATGCCCAACATTAAGAAGGAGCCCCCATCGGACCACTCACGAATCCCATCAACACAAAGACGGGAATAACAAAAAATAACAAGGATGACCATCTACACCCCACCCACACAGGCACCAAACACCACTAGATCCCAACCACCAAACCAAAACCCATAGCGCTGCCTCCACCCAAGCCACACCCCAACCATAAGCCAAAAACAACCAACCAAATAGCCAATTAGAGCCCTACAATCGGAAGAGCACCCGAACCACAAGAGGAGAAACAACTAAGCAAAAGCCAATAGCGAAGGACATAAGCCAAAACATAAAGAATTGTTTTTTTATTCCTCTTATGACGTTTGCCACCACCACGAGAGAATTTTTTCAACAATACGACCCACCTCCAAACTATACAAATCTCGAAACTCATCAACCAGGTCAGCCATATCTTCCCCAGGCCCCTGCAAGCCAAGGAGAAAGTTTCATCAATCCAATCAGAATGATCCACAGAAGCGTCTATCAATTTGATAGCTAATTGAGGTTTCAATAAATTAAAATCATGACCATCTAATCTCCAATTTCAGCAAGCTTATAGTCAGATTGAGCATTTCAAGGAGACGAACCCAATGACATCAAATTTGATCCAATTTGAGCAAAAATGTGTCCAAATCAAAGGTTCAAAGTCTATTTGGAAGTTCATATCATTAATTGGACTACCATATATATCCGAACATGGCATGCTTATAGTCTAATCGAGTAACTCAATGAGACGAATCCAACGAGTCCAGCATCGCTCAATTCTAACATCTATAAGACATCTAAATGCTTGATAAATGTTTTATGATCAAGGGGATCAATATGAGTCGTTCGATGAAACACTCCCAACATGCCCTTGATCTTCTCCATATTTATTAGCTATACTACTCCCAAAAAACTATAATAGACCCCATTCGTCTCATGAAGGGGGGAGAGAGTGGAAGAAGAAAAGAAGAGCTCAGAGGCTGAAGCTCCAGCCTGGCACCACCGCCGGTGAACTTTAATCGATTGTCGTTGGACTTTTACCCAGTAACCTAGCTATCGATCGATGCCAGACTTCTGCCTGACCTCCATCGCTCGCATACTATAGCCCTTCCAACAACCGTTGTCCATCGACCTTGGTCCTTTCTACCACCATCACTGGCTAACTATGGTCCCTCTTATCACCGTCCCCCATCGACTACGGTCCTTGTGACCACCGTCGCTTGTCGACTATAATTCATCCGACCACCGTCGCCCACTAACTACAATCCTTTTGATTACTATCACCTACAACCCTTCTGACCATCATCACCAACCAATTACAGTCCTTTTGACCACCATCGCACACTGACTATATTTCTTCCGACCACCATCGTCGGCCGACTACGGTTCTTCCGACCACCGTTGCCTATGATATTTTTGACTACCATCGCCTGCCGACTATGGTCCTTCTGACCACCATCACCCATCGACTACGGTCATTCCGATTACCATCGTCTGCCGACTATGATCCCATTGATCAAATAAATATATCAACATTCTTTTAAGAACAGTTGTTCTGTCTTTCTTTGATTATGTATTGTGCTATATATGGTGTATGTTTGCTACATTGAGTCATCGCCCTCCTCCGAGGATGGATATCATTTGTAATCAACCACCAATACTAGTGAACTTATTTCAGTTGGGTCATGCCCTATGGTTTTTCCCCCTTTTCAAGGGTTTCCACGTAATAACTCTTGTGTCACTTATGAATGATACACCATTCTCTTTTATCTGATTGTATGTTGGATCTTTGTACAAAGCTAAGACGTTAAAATTTATATTTCTCTATCACTGCGGATATTCTAGGACGCAAGAATCAACCTTCATTTTCTCTATAAGCAAGAGAACAACTTTCAAAAATGGAGGAGTGAGATCATTATCTATGTGAAAAATCTTTTTGAACAAGTGAACGAGATTTTTCACTTAGATATCATAATTTGTATACTTTATTTCAGTTTTATTTCCTCTTCTGTGAAGGAACTAATTATTTTCATTATGACTATTTATTTGAAAGATTATAAGATCCAATATTATCTTATTTCATTTATCACATCTCCAATTATTTAGTGGTCTCAAGTAAAGTTTATACCATTTTCCACCATAAAATTTTAAGTCCAATATGAACATTTATGAAGAAAATTCAGTTTGATTTTGTAAGGGAATTTTACATATATTGATGCTAGGAATGTAACACTCAAGTAGACAGGCTAACCAATAAGGGACTGACTTTTGTCTAAAAAATTAAAAAAAAAAAAAACAATTTGTATATCTTAATTTTAATCCCTTAAAAATCATTTTGCAGTTTGCATATTTTTCCATAAATATGAAATAATTTTCTCGGGTGGGCGACTAATAAATTATGGATAAAATCATGTCAGCAATGACTAAAACTAAATCTTTAAATCCCAAAAAATTACATAAAGTGAAAGTTGACATTCGGAACTTGTGGATCCAAATATGCTTTCGTAAGTAAATAATAAAAGTACACAACTCTCCTTGGCCTATTGGTTGAGAGCTTAGGCTTTCAACTAAGAAGTTCAGGGTTCGAGTCTATGTGTATGCGTTGTGTGTGTGAGTTTGCCTTAAAATGGCCTAAATGTCCCAAAAAAAAAAAAGTAAATAATAAAAGTTATCACTTTTCAGCGTCATAATAAATTTATTTTAAGCCAAGATTCTCTTATGGGCGTCATCATGCTCGCAGCCGCAGGTATTACGCTGTGGAGTTCACATTCGAGGTGTAATTAGAGGGAGCTCTACTCCCTAAAGGTCTCATTACCTAATTTTGATGAGCTAATAACTTAAATTTTTTTATTAGCTTTTTTTAAAAAATATTAATATTAAATATACTTAAAATGTACATATATTTAATAATATAAAATTACTAAAAATATTTAAAAATTATATCTTTCTTCCTTATTTCAACTAATCTTGTCTTATTTCTTATTTAATTTATTATTCTCCATATCTTTTTATTATAATAACAGCATGAATAAAAATGATTTTATTATTTTTGATAAATGAGTCAGTTCATGAGAACACAGCTCATTTTGGGTTGTTGGTTGAGAGCTTAGGCTACTAACTGAGAGGTCCTGTGTTCGAGTCATTTGTATGCGATGTGTGTATGAGTTTGCCTTAAGTGGACTAAATATCAAAAAAAAAAAAGTTAGTTAATAAGCCAATAAAAAATCTTAAAATTAAGCTCAAACTTAATTAGTTAATTAACCTTAATATCAAGCCGAGGGTAACTCGAGATCGATTCGACTATTTTACACTTCTAATTTACTTGTTCATATTAACTATTGTACGTACCAATGCATCTCATATCTTCCGGATAGCAACAAATTTTATTTTTGTGGATGAATTGTGTGCTTTATTGGAAAGAATAATATGCTATTTTAAATAAATTTTTAGAGGTTATAAGAGGAATTCAAAAAGCTTGATAATATTTTAATTTTCTTGAAGAATGGATTAACAGAATGAATGCATCTGTGAGCCTCGTGATGAATATTCATAGAAGTGTATGGTAGGCCATGTCGTTTCTTGAGAAATATGTTGGCCATTACTTCTAATAAGGATAGGTGAACAAAATATTAGGACAAGGATTGTATCATTGTACCAAATCAAATGATATATCATCAATAAAAATTGTGCACGAATCTCAAAGCAAAATCAAGCTGGAAAATTCAAAAAGTAAATCTGGGATCATCTGAACTCCGTTTTCAACAAACTTACAGTTGAACTAAACGTCTCGTCAATGGCTTTTTGCTGCGCGCTCTGCTAGGGTTTCGCCGACCCTTCGTCTTCGACGTGATCTGAGTGCTTTCCTCTCCATTTAAGGCTCAGGTATTTGCCTCTTACCTGTTTTTGATGGCTAAGCTTCGCGATCCCGGGTTTTTGAACGGGGCTTCCGCGCCTCTCTCTTTTAAGGAAGCTCTTGCGGCTTCTTCGTCGTCTTTCCCTGATTTAAAGGTCTCTTCTCATCGTGGCTTGCCGGCTCTGTTTATTTCTGAGGAAGAGGTGCGGTCTCTCGTTTCACCCTTCGATTTTGCTTTAGTTGGCAAATCTCCGGGTAGGCGACCTTCGGTCGACGCTATTCGGAAGTTCTGTTTCAATTTAAAGTTGATAGGTGATTTTTCGGTAACAGTTCTCAATCATCGGAATGTCTTGATCAAATTGGTGAATGATTTTGACTATTGCCGGATTTTTTTTCATAGATCTTACTTTGTTCAAAATTGTTATATGAAAGTTGTAAAATGGTCTCCAAACTTGGACATTGAGGTGGATTCTCCTTTTGTGCCTATTTGGGTTTCTTTCCCCCTGCTTATAGGCCTCACCTGTTCTCTCCTAGAATTATTCTTGGCTTAGGGTCTATTTTTGGTCGTCCTCTCAAGTCAGATTTGGCGACTGCGTTTGGATCCCGACCGTCTATGGCTCGTATACTTGTTGAAATGGATGTTACCAAAAAACATGCTGAGAAGATTTGGGTTGGTTCGGTGGAATCAGGCTATATTCAAAATGTAATTTTTGATGACATCCCTCGCTTCTGTTCACACTGTAATTCCTTAGGTCATCGTAAGGATTCTTGTTCTATCTTGCATCCCTCTCTTAAAGCTTCTAAAAATGTGGTTGTTTCGTGTGGCACAAAGGATTTGATTGTCCCTGTTAATGAGAAATTGGATATCCCTGGGGTCGTTACGGATGTGTTGGATGCTGGTGGCAATAATTCGGTGGCTGATGCTACAGTACATGTTGATAATTCTGATGTTTTTTGTGAGGCTTTACCTTCTGTTGAGCCTTCGGGCTGCTCCCCTGCGATTGGGAATTCCCCTGTTACTGTAGCTGGTGGTAATGATGTTCCTGGTATTGCGGCTGACTGTCTTTTACCGGGTTTGTGTGGTGTTATTTCTGAACCCGAACCTGCTTTATTACCTACCATTGATGGCGAGTTAGATTATGTTATGGTTGTGAAGGATTCTGTTGGAAGAGTAGCTGACGGTTTTGTTTCGGATGCTGTCACGGTTGGTTTTTTCACCAAATGCTCTTCCTTTTTTTCCCCCTGCTTTAGCATCTACTACTGTGGCCCTTGCGTCGGAAGTTAGAGTTGCTGGTAATCCTCTAATCGAGGTTCCTGTTAATGTGGTGGATTCACAGTATTTGGCTAATCGTTTGGGCGATTCATCTGGTTTGGACATTAGGAGCCATATTAATTGGTTGGAAGGATCGTCGGAGTATGAATCTGAATATGAATTTCCTGAAAGTGGCATGATGTCTCCGGAATTTTGTGGGGGTTCGGACCCTGGCAACGATTTCGCATTGATTCGTGCTAGTCCTAGCATAAATGTTGCATCTCGGGGGAGATGTCGTGGGAGATTTCGTGGGAGAGGTCGTCGTCGACGCTAGTTTCTTTTGTTTCTGCTGATTAGGCTTTACTCTCTTATCGAGTTTCTGTTATTTTTTCATGGTTTGATGGGTTGATTGCGATGCAATTAAGGCTATGATGTGGCTGGGGCTCGTGTCACTGTGGTTCTGCTGTGGCAACCTTTGGTTTGGCTTCTCGGTATTTGGTCGCTAACCACCTTACTGGACGGTCCTGCGTGGCTTCAGGGACGCTGGTAGCTCTGGCCGATTGCTGAGCCCGCTCCTTTGGTTGTAATTTTCTGGTTTTTTCTTTTTTTTTTGTTTTCCTACTTTGTTGTAACCTTTGCTTTTTATTATTAATAGATTCTGCTTTTGATAATAATAATAATAAAAAAAACGTCTCGAAAATACGAACCCAACAACACAAAATTCAACTCAATCCAAATTAGTCCAAATCAATGACCAAAGCACATTTGGAAGGTTCAAACCATAATTTGAACTACCAAACGTGGTATGCTTATATTCGAATTGAGCGACGCGACAAGATAAATCCAATGAGCCCAAGATTGCCAAATTATAATATCATTAAGACTTTCAAATGCTCAATAAATGATCCACGGTCAAGGTAATCAACATCGACAGTCCATTCAAACCCCTCACAATTTACCCTTGATTTCTCTCATATTTACTGGTCTTGCCACTCTCAGAAAACTATAAATAAACCCTTATTTCTCATGAAAGAGACACAATCAATAAAGAGAAGGAAAAGAATGAAGAGAGTTCTCTTGCCATCAAACTCCTTCTCGACCACCGCCAAACTTTCACTCGGCCACCAACTATCGTTGGACTTCTGCCTGATTGCAGACTAACATCGAACTTCCACTCGACAGTCAATTGGAGCCTGATTTCCACCTGGCCACCAAATGTCGTCGGATTTCGGATCTCCGTTATTAACTGGATTTCAACCCGACGATTGACTATTGTAATTTGATCATCCTCAATTTCAGAGATGAGTTAGTCATTTGTAATCTAATCAAACACTAGTTAAATCATTTCAACCGGGCGTAACCCCATTATTTTTTCATTTTCAGGATTTTTCACATAAAAATTTTGATGTTCATTTTTTTCATCTTCTTTTTGTGCGCTAGATATACGTACAACACTGAGAGAAAAAAGGAGGAAGAAAAAGGAAAATGAATAGGAAGAAGGACTAAAAAACTAAGATCTCTCTTGCCACAAAGCTGGTCCTCAACTGGCGTCGGACAACCGATTGTCGTCGGACTTCTGCCCGGCCACCAGCCATATCCAAACTTCTGCCCGACCACCAACCATTATCAGACTTCTGTTTGTCCACCAACAATTGCTAAACTTCTGCTCATCCACCTACAGTCGCGAGACTCTCACCCGGCCGCCAACCGACACTGAACTTTCTTCTTACTGCCGATTGTCGCCAGATTATCAACTTTTGTCAGAATTTCACCGTTCTTGTGTTTCGAGACTTGACAACCTTTGTAACCCATTCAAATACTAGTGGAATCATTTCGAATGGGCTAGGCCCCATTTTTTATACCTTTTCTATTGTTTTTCATGTTAAAATTCTTTGGTATTTTTTTTTGGATTTACAATCTTCTGTTTGTGTGATGAATATATGTGCAATGCTAAGATGAAAAATTTCCTCTCTTTTGCAGCGTATATTCTAGCCTGCAACACTGCTAACTTTTTCTCTCCACCCTTAAAGTTTGACGATTAAATATATGAGAAGTTTTATGTTTTGTATTAGTCAATATTATACATGTTTTCATGTATATATGGTCCTTATTTACATTTATGAAAAGTTGAAACAAAGCAAACATTCATACTCAATATATGCTCTATAAAACCTTGGAACAAGTGGACAAAATGCTTTATGATAATCAGATTATCAAGACTAAAGAGTTATGCAAGGATAAAAAGGGATGTTTATCATGAGAGAGAGAGAGATAGGAGTGGACCCTTCTCTCTCCTACATGCATAAGAACATACCAATTGTGGGAATAAAGCCACAGTGGCATCCTAATACCTGCCTCTCACCCACATGACCAATTACACTATACAAATATCAACAAATTATATGCTTTTGGTAAGTTTGAGATTCAAAGAAGCAGCCAGAGGCATGTTTAGTGGGCCAAAATTTTCTTATAATTTGATGGCTGATGCATCACATGCACTGTTTATTCATGGCCTAAATCCTTGACGGAATGGGCATACACTAGATATAGTTGATCAGGTGAAGAACTGCCCCCACCACCTTTTATTTTCTGATGGGGAGATCGACTATCTATTTCTCCAAAATGCTTTTGCCTTTGGGACCCTCAAAAGTACAAAATTAGGTTCAAAAATAAAAGAGGATATCACAAAGGAACTTTTATTAGGTCCGGTGTAAGGACGTAGAGGAACGTCCGGTCATAGGCAACATCCCGTCAAAAAACTCGGTATTTGCTCGGTATTTCTAGGTATTATTTGATAATAACAAGGAATACCGCTCTGTGAAGATCAATACCGAGTTATACCGAACAATACCGAGTTGTACCGAGTTTTTCCTAGGAAAAACTCGGTACAACTTTTGTATTACTCGGTATTGCTCGGTATAGCTCGGTATAACTCGGTATTAATTGGGTCTTCACGTGATAGTATTCCTCGTTATAGTTTGGTATTGCTCTGTATTTCTCGTTTTTTGGCGCGATTTGGCCTCCGACCGGACGTTCCTCTACGTCCAGTCGGAGGACATAATAATTGTTCATCACAAAGAGAAAGGATACTATTTTAATTGCTGAAATGGACTAAAAGATCCACATTAATTTGACTTGGAAACCGTGAAATTAACAACTTAAATTGATTTTATGGATTTCAAAAGTTTTTTTTTTTTATTTCTGCTTTTAGTTTTAATGGTCTTAGAACTTTTTCTTTGAAATTTTAAAATATTAAAAACTAATTAAAAATACACTATTGGATAATTTTTAAAATTATAAGTACAATACTTTTGGATGAATTAATTTCAAAATCAAGAATATTAGATTTTTATGTGAGAAGAGTTGATGAGATTTAGTTGAAAGAGGCATGTGGAGATGGCCGCTCACGTCCTTTAGAGGAGTCGATAGATGGCTATTGATAATGGAGCTAGGTTGATGGCAACGGTTATGATCAAGGTC
Organism: Dendrobium catenatum; assembly: GCF_001605985.2. Classification (NCBI taxonomy): domain Eukaryota; kingdom Viridiplantae; phylum Streptophyta; class Magnoliopsida; order Asparagales; family Orchidaceae; genus Dendrobium; species Dendrobium catenatum. The sequence goes on along the minus strand of NW_021319136.1, from coordinate 198,087 downwards.
AAAGGGTTGAGGTCAATGATGCTTGGGAATTACCAATGGAGAGGAGATGAAGTCGGCCATATCACAATTCAGGCTTCGTTTGGAACAACTTTTGATCACTATTTTTTTTATGCTTTTAAAAATTTTATGTACTAAAAGTTGCTTTAAAAAACTATAAGAGCTTCTCCAGCCGTTCGGCAAACAGGTGAATGGAGAACCTCAGACGTCGCAACCGAACTCGATTTTTGCCGGCATTTAGTCGCTGATGAACAGTGAGACGCCAATATTGACATCGCACTGTTCACTTGCGCCATTTCTCTCTCTCTATCGTACTCATCTGAGAAAGACGCAAAAGAAATGACGATGATTTGGGGGCAAAATGACGTTCCACTGGAGATGAATCACGACACTTTTTTATTTTACTGTATTTTGCAGTGAAAAATGAGAGTTTCAGTTGGAGATGCCCTAAGAAAACTATCTCAAATGAAGTCTTAACATGTTTATTCATGTCGTGTCAAACATAATATTATACATATTCTAATTCAGTAAAAAATAATAATAAATTAAGAAGCAACTAAATTTAGTTTTACCTATTTTACCTATTAAATAAAAAAAGTGGTCCAAAAAGGACCTAAGCATTATAATTCCTAAGAGCTAGCCCATTGGATTGATGATAAGTAAGTAGCTGATATTGGTTAGATTGGTCAAAGGTCATATGTCAAATCTTAGAAAACTTGCTTTCTTCTTTCTTGCCGGGTCACAGATCCTCAGTTTGATTATTTCTGCCGACTTATTATCATGTGGAAACTATTGGTACTTTGGCCGGTTGGTATCTTGGACCAAGTCAGTCTTTCAGAAAGGTCTCGCCACTTGATCAGTTAGGAGAACAAACTGCCTCCACATGTCAACATCAAACTCTAAGGGTACAACTAGCTTGCTTAAAAAATAAATAATAATAAAAGCTATTTTTAGATATAAGAAGCTTCCACATTTAAAAATAGGAAGGAAAATGATATATTTGTGAAAAATTTATATGAACGACATACATCTCAAGATCATTCAAACTTCTGTTTCAGCCAACTTATAGTTGAATTGAAAGATGAACCCAACAAAATCAAAAGTGGTCCAATTCAAGCCTAAAGGAGCCCAAATCAAACACTTGATGTGGAACTGGATACTTCAGACCTTAATAGCATGACCAAAGTATTTATGAATTTGTTATGCTTACAGTCAAATCAGACGGTTTGACGGGCTGAATCTAATGAGCTTAAGTTCATTTAATTCTGATATCATTAAGACACTTAATTGCTTACGAGTTTGAAAATGAGGACAATAATTGTTGGCGGTATTTATTAGTGACGATGACAATAACTATCTCATTTTATTAAGTAGATAAATAATAATAATAATAATAATATAAACTTATAACCTTATAAAATAAGATGATATAATTGAAAGCATAGAGCCCCTACCTATGTGGCTATGTGATGCTACTTCCCTCAATATAATATGAAGTATATAATCCTAAACATGCATCGAAACCCATCAAATTGCCTACCCACCATTTGTCTACTTGTCTGTGAAATATTTGTCCGCGTCATCCTCTATTGGTTTGAATTGACCAGCATGTGAATTGAAGACATGACTATTGAAATTTACACCCATAAAGAAAAGTCTGATTTGTATAAATTTTATGCACATGTATCACAAGCTCCTGAGGAAATGTAACATTTTCATACTTCTCATTGACTGATTCCTATGTTTCTGAAATGATGGAGAAGCTTCCTTTTTGGAGATAATTTCAAACGCCTTTATGAATATCATTGGAGTAATCATAATCGCTTTTTCAGCTTCATTTAATGTTTTGTGGCTATATTTATATATATTATATTAATTCAAATATTTAGAAAATTTGTTAGAAAATGATGAACCAAATACAAAAAGAAATAATAAATCACAATCTGCAAAACACAAACAAACGCAAAGGATTTATGTGGAAATTTTAAATCTGGGAAAAATCACAGGGGAGAAGGGAGACTGGCTTCATTATAGAGAAGAGGCAAAGTATAAAACTCTAAGGCCTTTACAATATATTTATAGGATAAAATTAGGATATCAAAAAACAAATAGAATTTAAAAAATTACCTTTACAATCAAAATTACAAATGTTTTGTACTCTGGCTTTTCTCTATAGTAAAGTCGTTCTCCCTTCTCTCACGTGATTTTTCTCATATTTGAGATTTTCACGTAAATCTTTTGTGTTCGTTTTTGTTTCGCGGATCGTGATTTATTATGTTTCTTTGTGTTTGGTTCATTTTGGTGCATGAGATCGCTGGAAAAAATTGCTTCGGTCAACCAAAAATTTTCTAAGTATTTCATTTGTTTGTATAACTACTTCAACCTTTTTATTTAGAGAGAGAGAGAGAGAGAGAGAGAGAGAGAGAGAGAGAGATGGGCTGTCGTTTGGTCCATAATTGGTTAAGTTTTATAAATACAATTGTTCGCCATCTATTATTTAGGGCGAGCATAATTTTCTATTTAAAGATGATCAGCACGTGGCCAAATAAAAATTGATTATTTGGATATTGGCAGGATCGTGGGGTGGACTATGCCGGGCTGGAATGCATTCAAAAAGTAATAAAAATATAAGTGATAATGCTAATAAATAGAACGCAATTATATTTATATTTATCCACATTTTAATTTAATAATTACCTTTTGTTATTTTGAGCAGCTTTTGGATGGCAAATAAAAGCTAAGCTTAGTTAAATCCCAGCTTTAATGATAGAAATGTAAAAATTAGAAATGATGTTTAGCAGAAAAACTTAAACATTTTTCTAATGGAGATAGAAATTTAGGTCCTCAATATTATTTGATGTTGTTGTGTTGTTAATTTGTTATGTTTAAACGAATCAATTATATGATAAAATAAATAAAATTAGCTGAAAACAAATAATGTTAATTATATTTATCTTAAAAATTAAATAACAATTAATAATTATGTATCAATGAATAAATTAAAATTAGAATTTAAATTTAAATCTTCCATTTTGAATTTTTTTTTCTATTGTTTATTTAAATCTAATAAAAAAATGTTATTTCTAATACTTTCTAATCATATATTTTTAAGTCGACCTCTATCTTGCTTAATATAATCTAAATCTAATGCAACTACTCTCTTAACCGGGTCAATAAAAGACCAACAATTTATGTGACCAAAATAATCTAATGTGACTCTCTCTAATCCTATTGATCACCGGAGTTACTCCAACCTTTTCACGTGTATACTAATTTTGCATTCTATCCCTAAGAGTAAAGCCACATCAGCTTCCTCATCTCTACAATACTTAATTTTATGCTTCTCTTTTTATGACCAATATTTTGCACAATAAATATTGCATTTAATTGAATATAAAATATGTAATTATTGTGAGTTAGAGTATTTGCGGCGGTAAAGCAAAAGGATTTTATGTCTTGATGTTGCATGAGTATCTTGCTCACAAAAAGATAAATTAAAAACACCAATATTTTTACATGGAAAATAGGCCCTGAAAAAAGGGGAAAACAACGGGGCCACGCCCAGTTGAAATGATTGTGCTAGTGTTTGAATGTATTAGAAAGATCGTCCCTAAACTTGAGGGCGATTAGATTACAATAGTACATGAAATTGATTAAACTTAGTGTGAATGATGACGGTCGGGCAGAAGTTTAATGGTGGTAGAGCGGAAGCTCGACGGATGTCGGGCATAAGTCCCCTCAGGCATAAGTCCGACAACGATCAGCGGTCGGGCGGAAGTCCGACTACGATCGGTGGTCGGGTAGTGATCGAGGGAAGGAGTCTTTGTGGTAAGAGTGCTCCCAAATTTCTCTTCCCCTCTTCTCTTCTTTCTCTTGCTTGCTCCTCCTCAATGAAGAATGAGAGGAATATTTACAATTTTCTGTGAGTGGCATGATCAGTAAATAAGAAGAAGATTATGCTCACATTTGAATATATAGCCGATACGACTCCCTTGATTGTGGACTGTTTATCGATTCTTTAAATGTCTTAATGATGTCAAAATTCGACGATCTTTGGCATATTGGATTCGTCTCGTCGAGCTGCTTGATTTAACCATAAGCATGTCATGTTTGGATATCATTGGTCATCCAATTTATGCTTCGAACCTACTAATTGTGTTTCGGGCCCTCGATTTGGACCCATTTGGGCTTGGATTGGATCAAATTTAGTGTTGTAGATTTCTTATTTTCAAGATGTTTATTTTGACTATAAGCTTACTTAAATCGGAGTTCGGATGGCTCAGATTTAATTTCGGAAGATTTCAATTTGAATTTATCTCAAGATTCATGCTCGGTCAATGTAATTTTTTTATGATATATCAATAATAGTTAAGTTTTTTTAGACAATATTAAAATAGAGAAGTGGTGTTTTTATATTTTAAATAATATTATTTAAAATAAAAATATAATTTTTGGTAAAAAAAAAGTTTTAATTGGCTACATTGGAATCGTGACAACCAAAAGAGATACAGCCATCATATATATTATATAAGAAGAGTGATAGAACTGATGGAGTTGAATATAAGGTGATTTAAAAAAAAATAAAAATAAAATTCATTAAAGAAGCAGCGATACAACCAAAGACCCCACAGGGCCACAACAATAGATTACAAATTATAAATAAAAAGCAAGGAAAATAAAGTGAGGGTGAGCGACAAAATATCGAACGCGGACTCAGACCAGCACTTGGTTGCCAGGGAGGGGCCATCCATGGAAGAAAAACGAAGCAAGAAGCTGCCAAAACCGAGCCACCCAGGTTGCCAACCAGCCCGGCCATCCACGATGCACACAACAGAGCTACTTCCTCATCTTCCATTGCGAAACCGATTGAAAAAGTGCAACAAAAAATGCCCACAACCTCCAAACACAACAACCAACATCAAAAGGGGAAGAAACAACCCTAAAAGTAGCCAACAATTGCAATCCAAAGAGATAAAGTGATACCAGCCCAAAACACAACATTAATTTCTGCCACGTCGACCCCTACCCCTACCCCTATCACGAGAGGTAACCTGCTTAACAGGAGGAACAATCTGTAACACAAAACCAGTTCCAAGTTCATCATCACCACTAGAAATATCAGACCCCTCCAATCAATCAATTTGCTCAAGACAGGTGCCATACATGGAAGACTTGAAAAGGCATTTTAATTCTTCATCAGAAATAAGAGAAATCGGGACTTCAGTAAGAGATTCACAGGACGACAGCTGAGGGGCTGTAGGAGCCGAAACAGCCCCCAAACCCAAATGCAAAGGATAAGGTGATTGAGTGGTGAACGGACCCTGCTAGGTTTCGTTTTAATGAAGGCATGTGGATAGAATATTGCTCAGAGAAATCTATTTTTAATTACTAGAAATAAGTGAAGAGTGGGCGCCTGAAGAGTGCAGGTTGATATTGAAGCTAGCCTAAAATAATCTCTCTCTCTCTCTCTCAGTAGTCAATACTACTCTAAAGGATTTTGGATTTTCTAAGTAGATTATTATCAAAAGGGGCCTGCAGGCTCTAATTATAGACGTTCAAGAGAGGCATGGAGAGTACTAAAGATGACATTAATGATTGTATACAATGCAATCATTTGCTAAGCTGCATTATTTAACACATCCTTCAAATCATGTGTGTGACTATTAGGATTCGACAAAAATATTAGGCATTATTTATTGAATACCGTGAAAGAGAGAGAAATTTTATAGAGAGAAAATTGTGGACAGATAATGACCGGATGTTTGTGTAATCAGTTGTGGAGTACAGAATTTTTCTTGACGAGAACATAAATTATTTTTATTATTTCAAAGAGCGCATGATATTTAAATCATCAAATAATAGGTTTGTATAATATTATATATATATATATATACACACACACCTATTCTTACACCATTCTCACATACTAAACACAAGAGAAAGACAAGTCAATAACACCTAGGGACGCAAACCTTTAGTGAAAACAAAAAAAATAAAACAGTTCAGTTTGCCAGTTTGCTACGCAACACTTTAGTAAAATATAACACCTATGAATACAAACCTTTAGAACATGTACAGCGTTGCGGCGTCATACAACACAGCTGCGCAGAATCTAGAGTGTTGCGGCACTCTACTCTCTGTCGTTCCAACTTTGGAGCACCAGGGAGTTTAGGAACACAGTGTCGGGGCACTCAGGTACACAACGTCCGGATGTTGTATGAAAAAAAAATGTGGCAGGGGGCAAACCCATCACATCCCCCAACAAGCACAACAAATTAAACTAAGGTCCAAGACAATAGTACAACTCGATTGATCAACACAATCGGATTCCTCATAGAACTAACATTAAGAAGCAGTAAAAAAGCCGTCCCAAAACCTATATGTATGACTGATCACGCAGCTCTAAATGCAAATACTATTAGTTTTGTTTTGTTATTTTAGAACCTTAAACTTTTTCTCGGACTACTAACCTGGGTTATTCATGTTGCTCCTTCAATAAATATTATTCTTATTCATAGAATTGATGTTGCTGCTAATGACTTGCATAATGTAATACATCAAGACCAAGACCAAATTTATTTTGCTGTTCTCTTTGTGTTTTCTTGTTCATTCTCTTATGTTTACATTGATATATTTTTTTTTTTTTAATAAATTTGCTATGCTTTTCCGCATAGTTTTCTGCAGTTCTCTTCTCAAGTCCTCAATTGAGTTACAGGATTTTGCCTTCTTATAATCTTCTTTTTATCCTAATAAAAATAGATTAGTCCCTCAATTTTCTCATAAAAAAAAAACGCCAACTTATTCTCTTCCCAAGATTTCGATTGCGATACCAAACAAAGAAAATAATTAAATTCTCCATTGCAGCAAGTCTTTCTGTTGATTAAGAAGTCTGATGTCGGCATAAACACTTCCAAAATATTTGTTCTGGATATTACTGAATAGATTCAGGATGATATCCCATCCCACAATCAATATTCGTTTTGTCCCCTCCTCAAGCACCGTGGAACTAAATGGTTAAATGAACTATTACATCAAAGTTCCAAATTTTATAAGATCTCCATCTATAAAATGTCATACATGATCGGTTTAAATGGGAGACTAAGGGTTCGTTTGGGACGGCTTTTTTATTGCTTTCTAAGACAGAGTTTTAGTATAAATTTTTTTATTTTTGTACTAGGAAGCTGCTTTAAGAAGCAGTAAGAAAGCCGTCCCAAACGAAGCCTAAGGCTATGTTTGGGACTACTTTTTTACTGTTTCCTAAAGCGGCTTTTTATTATAAAAATTTTAATTTTTGTACTAGAAAGTAGTTTTATGAAGCAGGAAGAAAGCCGTCTCAAACGAAGCCTAAGAGTCAGTTTGGGATGATTGTAATTTTTTATAAAGATGATTATAAAATTATTATGAGGAAAGTAAATTTTTGAAAGATTTCATAAAAATAATTTTCTGACATAATTTTTTTTAAACAATAAAAAATTATAATTATGATCTCAAAAGTAAATAGTAAAAAGATGTTACTTGTTGTACTTATTTAGGTGTGCTGCGGGAACTTTTATTTTGTCTGGTGTAAGGATGCAGAGGAACATCCGGTTGTAGGCAAAATCGATTTTGCCTACAACCAGATGTTCCTCTGCATCCGGTCGGAGGACGTAATAATTGTTCGTGCTGCGGATACTCACTACATTTGTATGTGCTCTTTCTTGCGGTAATCTTTATGGTGATCTTCTTTCGGTCCTTTGACACTTTCGTAGTCTCATATGTATTTTTTTCTTGATTAATGAAAGCCTTGTAATATGTGAAATCTGATGTGTTGATCAATTTGGATGTTTTATTATATCGGACTTCAAAGCTTGTCGTGTTCGTTGGGGTGCAAGGGTTTACCCCTTGCTTGGGTTTGGGTGCTTTGCATCCTGAAAAAAAAAATTCATGTAATGCCACAGCGCTGTGTGCCCGAGTGTTGAATGACAAAGAGTAGAGCGCCACAACGGTATAGATACGGCGTTGCAAATGTGCAAGACAAAGGCTTCAGTGCCGCAGCGCCTCAAATTGACACTGCAACGTTGTGAGACGGACTAAACGATTTTCTTTTTGGTTTTTTTGAAGGGTTGCTATCCAAACGCTTATGGTTATTTTACTTGAGTTTCTCTTATATTTTGAGTGTGTAGACATTGAGAATGATACATGTGAGAAAAGAAGGAGAGAGTGAGAGAGAAGAGATATGTACTTATTTCTCCCAATTTTCATAGTGAATATCTTGGCGTGGTGTGGCTCCATGGTTTTTTTCCTATTTTGAATTTTTTCACATTAAATCTTCGTGTCCTTTTACTTTTTTGCTACTTTTACTTTCTCGCTTGTTTGATCATTGTGGTGTTAACTCATCTTTCCCAACAAGCCTCCATTATGAAAAAACTACAAATCAAATTGATAGTCCTAATCTACCTCTTCATCACTGAAAGATTTAGATCAGAAGACGAAGTAGTTCGAAAAATGAAATTTTAAATATAGAACTGGCATGCAGGAATACCAGTTTATAGCCCATGACAATGCCAGGCGACAACTTCAGTACTGAGAAATTAGGAAATTAAGGGTTCAGCGAATTTGAATATGAAACATCAAAAAACTTTCTTAGTTTCTTGCTGACAATATTTCAAATTAGGTGAAATAATGATGGCATAACTAAATGGATGTACATTTTGTTTATTTTTTTATTTTCTGCGAAGGAAGAAATCTTATAATGCAACGGTATCCCAAGTTAAGTTCTTATTTAACTCTCATCTTTAATTTTAAGCCTAGGCAAACACAAGGTGCAGCAGTGAAGGCTGAATTCAGATTGAAAAGAAAATGTATGAGCCTGTCATCCAGATAGTTCTAAGTTGTTGATGAAAATATAAGTTTGCCTAATATGCCTTCATGTACTGTTAGCTCTCCATTTGGAGAAATTATTTTGTGCGGACACCGGACGGTCTGAAGACCAACAAAAATGCCACATCATCTGGTGCAGAGCACCGGCACCGAGCAAAAAAAAATGACATGGCGGAATCTGGTTGTCCTGCGGACGGCGTTTGTTATTTCTCCATTTGTGCTCTTTTTACAATTTTTTTTTTGAAGGCTTGTTGTGTGGGCCTTCTAAAATCTGATTTTCTGTTTAAATGATTCTCTGTTACCTTATCTTACAGGGCTTGTTTTGTAGTTTAGAAAAATGACAACGGTCGACATTCCCTGTTAACAAGAAACCAAAACCTCTAATGCTTCTTCTAAAGCTCGATTGAAATGAAAGAGCATGAAAATATTCATTGTATAGTCTGCTCCAACATAATAATTATGGTCGATGTCATGATCCGAGAGGATTAGGCATTTTTCTTATGGTCTTGGGGTCCTCCAGAATCTAAATAAAATCGAAAAGGGATAGCAAGTTTTACTAATAGACTAGATAATATGATTGAATATCTCACTTTATATATTTTTAGGATCTGTTTGAATAATTTTGTTATTTTTTTCTTATTAATGACAGAAAAAATGGGGTCAGGATATCTATCCTAATAGAAAATCATGTCTAGAGCAAATATTTAAGCTTCGTTTGGAACTGCTTTCTTACTACTTCTTAATATAACTTTCTAGTGTACTCAAAAGCTGTTTTAATAAATGATAAAAAGTCCTCCCAAACGAAGAAATAAAATAAAGAGTTTTTTTGCCTGCCAGATTTGATGGTGCATTTTTATACTTTCTTGGATAATATAATAGAATTGCCTTTTTTGTTCTTTCAAAGCTGTATGAAATTGTTCCTGTTGTGACTATAGAACTAGGCCAGAAATGCAACCATTCATCTTATGAATCTGAAACACTTATATTGAATCGGGTCATTACTCATTGATCAAGTTTTCATGAAAGCGTGAATCGTTGAACAAATCACTGAATGTGAACCATATTGCATGGCTTATAACTTGAAATCTGTCAGGCATTAAGTTGTTAAGGCGTCTCCAACCGAACTCCAAATGACTGTAAGGCGTAGCTGGTTTGCAACATTCGAACAACAAAAAAATCGTTAATCGGTGGAGGGTGAACAGTGCGACGCCAATATTGGCGTGCACTGTTCACATACGTGATTTTTCTATCTCAACCGGATTTGCTGAAGAAACGCGCGAAAGAGGAGAAAGACGGTTACCTTCACTCTTCTGTGCAAAACGAAGTTCGATTGGAGGTGAATAACAACATTTTTGAGTTTTACTGCATTTTGGAGTAAAAAATGGGATTTTCGGTTGTAGATGTCCTTAAAAGCCTTAAGTTGTACGCACCCTGATCTTATATATCTAAGTCGCTAAAGAATCAACCTTATGTATACATAGAACTAAGCCATCCTAAATGCTCATCATTCGACAACGGATTCTCGCAAGAAGAAAACTCACTTGAAATTCTAGACTATTAATCAACTTCAAGCCAACTCACCAGCCACACAACTAGCAACATTGTATTCAAGTCATATATTTTATATGTAATAACGCTATATAGTTAATTCTATAATGCTAGCAATGGCTCTCACTAATACATAAAGTTTCACCAGTAGTATGCAAACACAAAAAAATATGTTATGCAATATTGTACTGTCTCATTCATCTCTATCAAATTCTCTCCCAACTCTTCCTTTCTGAATCATTTGTGTAACTTGATTTGATTCGTCATTCTTGATCTAAGAAGTTATGTAGATATATCAAGTAAAATTTGAGCTCAATATATATTTCTGATAGAGTCTTGGCATATTTCCACCAAAAAACTTAGGTCAAACTAATTTCTAACTATTATAATTAAAAACACATTTTACAAAATCTTTTAGCATTTTTTAAAATTTTAATTAAAAAAAAAACTACATATCAATTACCCTAATACACAGCTCTGTCTTTTAGCATTTTTTTTTTAAAACTCGATAAGGAGCATCAAGTGGTGCAATTCAATAATTAAGATTTTAGGCTTGTTGAGATAATCTAAATGAAATCATCATTCTTGCGTACGGTCTTATTAATAATTTTGAAACTAAAGCAAGGCAAAATGAAAGGTCTAAGCCTACAAGAGAAAAGCATGAGCATTTTACACTCAAATTGGCTAAATATGAATTTTCTACATGAAAAATCTCCAAGAGAGAAAAAAAAAAAACTTTAATTTTGATACAAAAATTCACTAGTAATGAAAGAGGAGAGCCTATTAACTCTAAAGTGATTGCATGAGCATCAATAGCAATAGTTATTATTAGGCAATCAAAATGAAGATGATATTAAAGGCTCTGATGATGGTGACCATCCATAATTACTACATTGACATGATCAACAACATCTTGGCTTAACATCAACATAAAAAATAATATTTTTATGTAACATTAACACAAACAACACATCATCAATAACAACTTATCGTTGTTCACACCTACATTTGACAACAACAATTAGTATCACATCCTTAGAATCAAATGGTAGTGTGGGTTGTATCCCATCATTATGAGTAGCATCATGCCCATCTTTGTCAACAAACAATGTCACATACATTATTGAGCAATATCATGTCCATCTTCTTCATTATGAAACATCAAATACATTTTCTTTTAAAGCTTATAACACCTCCGATCCAAAGCTTCAAAAATTATGAAGTATTCACTCAAAAGATAATGCATTGAATTTGAGTCCAACATATTTGAATGGATTATTCCTATAACATCTTTTTTTTTGGGTTATCAAAGCATTTCTCATATAAGAAATTAAAACAAAATTGTCACATGGGATCACATCCCACTTGACTGGTACACAAATAATATTTAAATATAATACACCTATAAATACAAATATTTACAATGAATCAAAGTATTCAATATGATAACATGTAATAGCCACCAGTTCTACAATGAGAAAATCCACACCTGAGTCTCGTTGTCAATGCATCAAATCAATCTAAAATAAACAATTATAAAAGCTAAGAGCGTCTCCAACCGGATATTTTATTTTTTACTTTAAAATACACTAACAATCATATCAAATAATAATTTATCTCCAATCGAATTCTATTTCTAGCGTTAAAAAAAGAATATTTTGTTAATATTCTTTCGCATCTATGTAGAGCGACAATAATATTGAGAAAGACGTTCAATTGCCTTTCAAGTAAATAGTGTGATGTCAGTATTGGATCGCACTGTTCACAGTAGAGATAAAAGGCAAAAATGCTTTTCCATTTGTCGTTAGGTGGATGATCGCCGAAGATGCAAACGACTGAATGACTATTGGTTGGAAATTACATAAGTTAGACTAAAAAGAGTAAAATCAAATTCTTTTCTAAAAGGGTGGAAATAATAACAGAGGAATTTAACAACAAAATAAAAAATAAAATAAAATAAAAATTGATCAAATTCAAATATTGCGGAAGTAGCCTTTTTTTGAACTTATTTAGATAACTTGAATTTAGAGGATATTTAATTGACCTCATAAATAACATCATTCATTGTACCAATATTAAAAAAATCTTTATACAAGGCTATATATGGATCCTTATTTATTGAAATAAGTTTACAAAGATAAAATAAAATATTTTGCAAATGATTATATTTGAAATTAAAGATTTGGAAATGCATATAATAAAATGTCGAATTGTAATCAATTAAGATTCAAAATACCTAAAAATAATGTTTTCAATACTTGTCACATCTATCCTTTGGCCAAAGATTTTGCTATCTTTTATTTCACATAGTAACTTATCATAGAATCTTTTGATCTAATCTATTATAATGTGTGAAGACACTATCCAATCAATAATATTAAGATCTATTATTTCTTTACTCTAGTTAACGACAATATGAGTGTATTACTCAAACCCAAATTTGATGTGACTAATATAATTCCAAAATTCTTCAATTTGATTCACAGCTAGTTCAACACAATAACAAGAAAATTTATTTTGATAATGTCGAAGAGTTATATTTCGACAATCTTTTTAAAAAATTAGGAGTTATTCACCAACACTCTTATGCCAATCAATCTCAACAAAATTCTACAGTCAAAAGAAAATACTAGTATCTTTTAAATGTTGCTTGCACAATATACTTTTAGGCTTCGTTTGGGACAGCTTTTTTACCGTTTCTTGAAGCATCTTTTTAGTATAAAATTTAAAATTTTTGTGCTAGAAAGTTGCTTCAAGAAGCAGTAAAAAAGTCATCCCAAACGAAATCTTAATCATGCATTTCCATATGCTTTTGGAATGAATGCATTTTGTTTGACATATTCCTTATTAATGAACTTCATCCCAATTATTATTAAATCTCCATATGAACTTCTATACAGTAAGCATATTGACTATTTTTAACTTTTTTTTTTTTTTTAAGAGCCTTTCTTACGCTTCCACATTATCCACACGAAGGAAGAAAATTGACTAATGAGCATCTTCATAGGTTATCCTCCATACATTATGGGATATAAATTTTATGATGCAAAGCAAAAATAAATATTCATTTTAAGAGATGTTACATTACTTGAAAAGATATGTCCCTAAAGTTCTGCAATTGATAATAATAGCATATTTGATATTTTTGATGCTCTACAAGTGTCACTAACTTTCCTTCATATTTACAAGATTATCATTATGACTTGCTCCTCACTAACATCAATATGAATTCCCATTCCTCTAAAAGAAGGCTACCCAAAAATAATAACGACTATCAATTATCTGCTTTTATTATTTTATATTTCATTATCTAGCTCTTACAATAAATATATACCAATTATATCCTCTCAAGCTGAACCTCAAAATCACCAACAAGCATTATATGAATATTCATGTTGTAAATCGTGTTGATTATACACTTTGTTATTTTCATGTTGATTTAAAATTATCATTTTAGTTATTTATAAAGTATTTGCATTGTAGATTGTATATATATCAGTAGAATCCTGTTGATTTTTGGCTAGCCGGGATCAACAAGTCCTCAGAGTGACGACTCTACAGGAAATCACTGGATTTCCTTGGGTTGGTGTTTAACTTCCCGGTGATGGATATATGATAAATCGACAATAACTATATATGCAAAAAATAAAAGTGTGTATGAATTGAAAATAAGATATGACTTTCAGATCATTGTGAGGTGTAGAAGTTAAATCTTCATGAATAGTAAAGAACTGATGGGAAGAAGAGGAAGAGAAAGAAAATCTTTTATTCTATCTTTCTTGATCAGAAATACATTTAGCTGAGACATATATATAGCCTATTCTAATACAAGAGAGTACACGTGTAAGGCAATTGTTGGTTAACAAATATGCTTGCTATAATTAACACTCCTTAACATTCCCCCGCAAGCTGATCATTGGTAGCAATGGTGAGCTTGTGACGAAGTAATTTGAACCGCGGCGTGGTCAGCGGTTTGGTAAAGATATCGGCGACTTGATCGACCGTGCTTATAGGAAGAAGCCGAATGGTGCTGTTTTGAATGTGTTCACGCACGAACCTTTGGTCGATCTCAATGTGTTTTGTTCGTGCGTGAAATACCGGGTTATTAGCTAAAGCAATAGTTGAAGTGTTGTCACAGTAGATATCCACAGGTTTGATGTGATCTTCTCCAAAGTCAGCTAGTAACCGTTTGAGCCAAATAGTGTCCGCCGTCGCCGAGGCTAGCGCACGATACTCAGATTCGGTGGATGATCGGGAAACGATATTCTGCTTTTTAACTGACCATGAGACCAAGGTATCACCGAGAAAGGTGCAAAAGCCGGAAGTAGATTTTCGAGTTTCCGGATCGGAGGCCCAATCAGCGTCCGAATATGTCCGAAGCGTGAGATCGGATCTAGAAATCGGAAGACCGAAATCAGTGGAGCCTTGAATGTATCGAAGAAGTTTCTTGAGCATTGCAGAGTGAATTTGAGCCGGCTTGTGCATGTGTTGAGATAGTGCGTTGACTGCATAGGCTATATCTGGCCTTGTGAGCGTTAGATACTGTAAGGAGCCAATAATCCTTCGGTAGGCGAGTTCGTCGAAGGAAGCATCATCAGCCGAAGTTGAGGATGGAAGTTTTGTAAAAGACGGGTTAGCGACCGAGTTACATTTGTGTAACCCGGCCATTTGAATTATTGATTTTGCATATACAGATTGAGATAGAAAGAACTTATCTTGTGTATATTCGATCTTGAGACCAAGAAAGTGATTTGCGGGTCCTAGATTTTTCATAGTGAATTTGGATTGTAACTGATTTACTAGAGCAGTCATCGCGTGTTCATCGTTTCCGGTGAGCAAAATATCGTCGACGTATACCAGTAGATAGAGACGAGTGTGATCACGGTGTAGTGTTAAGAGCGACGGATCTGCTTGACTGTGCTGAAACCCGAGCTGGAGTAGATATGTAGTGAATGTTGTGTACCATTGTCTTGGAGCTTGACGTAGACCGTAGATTGCTTTTTGTAGTTTGCAAACATAATGAGGATGTGATGCATCCTCAAAGCCTTTAGGCTGTCGCATGTATACGGTCTCATGAATGTCTCCATGTAAGAATGCGTTCGCAACATCGAGTTGCTGGACCTTCCAATGATGAAACAGCGCAATAGTGAATAGGATATGAACGGTCGAAAGTTTGGCCAAAGGACTAAATGTGTCCTGGTAATCTAAGCCATATTCCTGTTGATTTCCTTGAGCTACTAGCCGGGATTTGTAGCGAGCAACCGTGCCATCTGAGTTTAACTTAGTACGGTATGTCCACTTGGAACCGAGAATAGACCCAGTCAGTGGAGGTGTAACGAGCATCCATGTACCTTGCTTTTGTAATGCGTAGAATTCCTGTGCCATTGCCTGTCGCCATTCAAACTTTTTACTTGCTTCAGCATATGTAGTCGGATCGCTTGGCACGTTAGCTTGATGAAACAGATTCAGTTTTTGGACGGGTTTGAGAGATCCCGTTTTGGTCCGAGTAGTCATGGGATGTGGGACATTGCGGTTTGGTGGCTCCGGTAGATTGATCCGGTGCTGATCTGTAACCGAGACAGGGTGGCTTGCTGTAGTTGGTTCGGTAGATGTTTGAGTTATCGGTTGAACAGGTGGTGGCACACTGATTTTGTTTTGAAAGTGTAGCGTAGATGGCGGAATGAGCAGCGATGGTGGCATCAAGTTATCATGAGCCGGTTCTTGAGTAATCTTGGAGCTAAACGGAAAAATAGATCATTCATTAAATTGAACATTTCTAGATACAAAAAATTTATTCGTTACCGGATTAAGACACTTATATCCTTTGGATATATCGGAATAGCCCAAGAAAATGCATGAAGTTGAGGTAGGTGTAAGCTTTGTTCGTTGCGTAGGAGGAAGCAGCGGAAAACATTCACACCCAAATACTCGAAGGTGTGAATAAGACGGTGGAACCTTAAACATTCGATACAGAGGAGCTACATTCTTAGTAGTTGCAGACGGTAGCCTGTTAATTAAATAAACATCGGTTGTGGCGGCTTCAAGCCAGTAGCTTAGAGGAAGCCCCGCAGTTAAAAGCAGAGTTCTGGTCATAGTTATAATGTGTCTGTGTTTACGTTCCGCGATCCCTTTTTGTTCTGGAGTGTAAGGGCAGCACGTTTGATGCTTAATTCCAGCGTTTTGGGTGAACGATTGAAACCGGCTGTTAACGAACTCACCTCCACCGTCCGTTCTTATAGTTTTAAGTTTCCTGTTGGTTTGTCGTTCAACGAAATTCACAAAAGTAATGAAAGTATTTGTAACATCAGATTTATGTAATAAGGGATATAACCAAACGAATCGACAAAAGTCATCCACGAATATAACGTAATATCGAAATCCTTGGTGTGAGGGCACCAGTGAGGGTCCCCACACGTCGGAATGAACGAGCTCGAGGGGAAAACGACTATTAGTAGAAGAGCGTTCAAAAGCAAATTTTTGACCCTTACAAGACAAACACTGAGTACATGTATATCTAGTATTGCAGATATGCAACAAAGGGTTATTATTTGAGATGTGCCGAAGAACTTGAGAATTGGGATGTCCAAGACGCATGTGCCAAATCGCCGGAGAGAATCTGTGGGCAGTAAGTGCTGTAGCGGTAGCATTCTGGGAAGAGTTGGCTATCTTGTACACACCTTGATCGCATGGGCCTTTAAGGATGACTTGATTTGTCATCCGGTCCTTAAACACAAAGCCACTTGCGTCAAATGTAATAGAAATGGGATTATCTTTAACAAGATTGGAAATAGATAATAAATTGTAAGATAAAGAAGGAATATGTAAAAGTCTGGATAAAACTAGCTTACTAGCCGGGGTTGGAAGTATTCCAGAACCCGTGTGAGCTATCGGTACCGTTCGGCCATCTCCAAGAATGACATTTTCGGTTCCATTGTAGGAATTGTAGCAATCCAAGTGCTCGGTTGAGTTAGTCATATGAGATGAAGCCCCCGAGTCGATATACCAATCCGACGTTGAGTTGTTCTCGTTGTTGGCAAGAAGTGCGCTAGTGTGCTTTGCCGCTGGCTGTTGAGGTGTATAGTTGGGGTTCATTCGATGCCAGCAAGCTTCCGCACTATGGCCCTTTTTCTTGCAAATTTGGCATAGGATGGATGGATTCTGGTTGGGGATGGTGTTCGAAGCCGAGGTAGAGCCTGGTCTTCCACGGCCGCGCCGACCCCTACCTCTGCCCGTGTACATAGCGGATTGATTGTCCGGTGGTTTGGGGAATTTCAAGGCCGCCGATTTTAGATGAATTTCTTTGCTGATGAGAAGCGCATAAAGGGAATCCAGAGACAATGATCCTTGCATAGTGCGGATGGTTGTAGCGAACGATTGGTAGGCCGGTGGGAGTCCATTCAAGATATATATTATTACATCTTCCGGATCCACGGTGGAGCCAGCCGACGCTATTTGATCGACTATTTTCTTGATTTCAGTGAGATACTGAGTCATTGTCATTGTCTGCATAGAGATATTATGAAGCTCATTTTTGAGCTGTATTACCTTGGATCTATTCGACGCCTGAAATCGGTTGTGAAGAGTAGTCCATATTTCGTGAGTTGATTCAAGGTGAATCACGTAGGGAAGAACTGCCGGCGAAATGGTGGAGCACATGGCCGTCGCAAGATTCTGATCGGTGACATGCCAGGAGCGCAAATCTTGATTCGGATCTACATTTTCTTGATCCGGTTTAGAGTCAAGAAATTCCGCAAAACCATTTGCCTTGAGCAGTTTAGCGATCTGAGTACTCCAGATCGGAAAGTTGTCCGGAGTTAGAGCGTGAGGAACAAGAAACTTGAGATTGGAGATTACAAATTTCAGGGACGGAGAAATAAGAGGATTTGATGCGGCTGCTCCGGATGTGGTGGTACCGATCGACGAAGAAGCCGATGCCTGAGTCGTCATCGTCAGGTCCTCAAAATCGCCCGCTTGCTGATTCCATGTAGAAGTTAAATCTTCATGAATAGTAAAGAACTGATGGGAAGAAGAGGAAGAGAAAGCAAATCTTTTATTCTATCTTTCTTGATCAGAAATACATTTAGCTGAGACATATATATAGCCTATTCTAATACAAGAGAGTACACGTGTAAGGCAACTGTTGGTTAACAAATATGCTTGCTATAATTAACAATCCTTAACATGAGGTACATGGATACCTAGTGTGATCCATTTGTAAACATTATAATAATTTGACATCAATAGCTCTTTGACATATATGCATGCATATTAGAAGATGTAAAAAACATAGCATATCTCATGATAGTTTTTTATATAATGATTCTAAGTTAGTACTCTCTTCTTTTAGTTGTTCAAACTGCATGCCCCACTCCTTTGTCATTTATGCTTTGATATATAGATGTAGTTATTTGTTGAATTTGATTTATCAAACTTTCCCGTTATCTTTTTCAGTAGGTCCTTCAGACGAGTTTGGTGGACCGCTACCTCATGGATAGGGTTACCAACATTAGACTTTTTTTTGGTATTTATGTTTTATAGTAGTTATTATGTTTATATTTTCTGTGGGTTGGAATTTTTTTTTCTTTTTTTTTTGCTATATTTACAGTCATGTTGGCTTGTATCAGAGTTATTATTATTTGAATGCATTGGTTAATTGAACTTCTATTAATAATTTGGCTCTTTACTTTCACTTCCTCTATTTACTCTGATGTGCGTGCATGGGCGGATCCCCATTGGATTGAGGGGGGGGGTTCATAAAAATTCTTTATAAATAAAAATATATTATAATTTAAATTTTAATTGATTCATCAATTAAATAAAATATTATTATTTTGGTAATTTTTATTGAGTCTGTAACATTATTTTTATAGCAAATAAAATACCACCTAAATTTTTTATCTTTTTTGTTAATAAATCGATACAGTATCTCTTCTTCGTGACCAAAAGATCGGAACTTCCCTAATCAAACGTTTCTTATTCCACCGAAACGAAGGAAACATATTAACACCCAACTACACCAAATCAAGAAACACGCCGCTCATTCCAAAACTACAGATATGGTCAACATTTTGGTTTCAAATTCACGTTGCTTTTATTTCCCGTTACCATATCCGAAACCTCGAACATTAAGTAGTACGAATTTGCCCCCTTCACTACAACGGCTAGTTTAGTGAAGATTTCCTCGAATCAATTTAGTAACAGTGCAAGCCCAACGGTCATAAGAACGTTGCAACCACGATTCAAATTCTTTAAATGCCCCAAAGTTCCTCTCCTCTTGGCATCTCACTGTTTGGTTTTCGGCGTCTTGCTGCAAACAATTGTTTCCTCCGTTTCTCTCTAATCACCTTGCCTCTTTCAGAGGTTTTCAACTGAAATCCTCCAGCTCCTTTCTTCTTCATTTCAGCGATGGAAACTCCGTCTTCTATGAGAAGGGTTACAAGATCTCAGACCAGTTCTTTCTCTCGTAAGCAGTTCTTTTGATCTTCTTCTTTCGTTGCATTGTTCTTCGCGTAAATTTCCTTTCTTTATTCCTCAGTTATCTCTTCCTATTCAGAAACGAAGTCTAAGCAAGAAGAGGCAAGATCAATAAACAATGGGAACCACGAGAGAGCTGCGCTTCAAGATATCTCAAACGACTCCCCAATCAATGGCGTTGCAACAGAGAAGACTCCCATTTCTTCTGTAATGAAGCATGGATCTCTGCCGAAGAAAACACCAGGTTCTGGAGAAGCGCTGCTTCGAGGGCAAGTGAAAATCCTTTTGGAGAAGGTTGAGGAGGAGGCAGAGCTCGTTAATAAGCTTTCAAACAGGCACCGTCGTGCACCTTTCTTGCCGTTTTTAGGGGTTCTTCCCATTTCTCCGGCGTTGCTGGCGGCTCCAACGCCTGCAAACACCCCCCAAAATTTCGGCAATTCCAAAGCGAAAGAAGAAGCAGGGAAGGATGCAGTTAATGGTGTCGTTATGGGAGACGTTATAATGGTGATTCCGAAGGTATAACTTTCTCTTTACAAATACATGTTTGTTGATTCTATACTTTTTTTTTGGGTGCTATAATCATAAATGAGTTGATCACATATCTGAAACCAAACTATATCTAATTAATGATGATATTTTTGCCGAGTTTTTTTATTAAATTCTTTACTTTACCTTATTCGACCTAATTTTTAACGAAAACATTGAGAATTACGTTGCACAACATGGTTTAATATATTTTTCTCATATTAAACGGGTTAAATGGACTAGGTTGCTGAATCAGTAAAGCATGAGGAACCTCTGGAGCTACATAAGTGTGTGGTCAACAAAGCACTGTTGTTTGACTCACCAAGCAAATCTGAAGCTTCAGATGCCTCCTCCAATATATCTTCTTCAGTAACATACCAAGGAAGCGTTGTCAGTTCCTCTTATGACGATAACTCCTCCAAATGGTCTATCCAAGCCAATGCTAGCGCCTGTGAAGATGATGAAGTAGAATACTTTGAAGACTTTGATGAAGAAGATCTAGATTACTATAAGGAAAACGTGGAAGAGGAAGGGTGCTTGGATGAGTTATGTGAGCGACTTGGGAAGATTACAGTTGAAGACAGGGAGATGAAAAAGATGCCGGAATTCAAAGGGAAGCACACGCGGTTTATATACAGCAGTGATGGCGAGATCGAAGCAGAAGAGGAGATTGGCAGAGTTTGCAGTGCTGGAAAAGCTCTGTCTCCGAGTGTGATGCTGCTCAAAGGTTTGCCGTTACCTGAAGGAAAGCACCTGCGATTCCACGAGGATGATGAAGAATGAAAACTTTTCATCCAAGTAAAACAAACATTTTTTTTTGTTCTATTTTATTAGTACTATTGTCATCTGTTTCTAGTATTAAAACTATGAATGGTTACAATTGAACAATTTGATGTTGCTTTAATATCTAATAAAAGACCATTTGAGTTTTCCCTTCCCCCAGTTTTTCTTTGTTATGTTCCTTGCTTATTTTGTTTCAGTTTTTTTCTTCATTGCGATAACGAGAGGAAAATTGTTTGGAGAGTGCACTCAATTTTATTTTATTTTTTAAAATTTGATAATAAATAACTCTAGACTAAAAAAATGATAAGAGAACTTTTGAGTTAATTAAGTCAAATTCACATGTATAATACACACCTAAGCTTAGAATCTAAGATCATCTTGGTAACCAAAACTCCAACTAAACATATCAATATGAGCTGCAAATTTGAACAAGTAGATAAAACAAAAAATAATTGGTACGAAGTTCTGAGATAATCCAAAAAAAAAAAGAAAATCACAAATTGCCTGACTTTTTTGAAGTGGGGGGATCATGATCAAAAACTTCAGAATTGACTATTGTAGTTGGTGGTCAATCTAATTGGCCCGAAGTTTGTCTTCCTAATTTTACAAATGTTGGCAAATTGAAGCAAATTTTAGTTTAAAAGAGCTTTTTAGAATAGAAACTGTATGGACCATGATTTTAGAGGTAGATATTTATGCAGAGCGAACACCAGGATTTAAGAGTGCATCTTTTCCAATTCATGTTTATTAACTAACTCAACAAGGCATTTTAAAGCATTGCAAAAGAGAATAAAGGTGGCTAGACGTAGTAGCTTGAACTCCCTTGCCATTGAAACGAAGTGGTGGATCAAATGAGAATGAGAAGTTTGGATAAAATTTTTAACACCTTTTTTCGATAATAAAAATTGAATGCCTAGCATGATGAACGATCAACTCTCTCCAAACACAGAATCTGGTGATGGCGAAAATATACTTATCAAATACAATAAGAATGGTGTTCCGTCAAACGTACAGCGAAAATATACTTACCAAATACAATAAGAATGGTGTTCCGTAAAGATAGAAAAAATCAAGGCACACATGAATTTGAGGTTAACTTCCATTTCACAAAAATTGGGTGTCTCAACTAGAGGATTTTGAGTTATCTTGAGAAGTGTCCATCATGTTGGTGTTAAAGGTGGAAAAAAATGCTCAATTGAATGATAAAATTGGAATTTTGCTAGTCTTCTAGGGAAGACAAGCAAAAATCACAAGTGCACTCAAATGAAAAAGATTGATAGAGAGAATAATGCACATAGTGTAGAGTGGTTTGATCATAATGATCTATTACAGAAAGCAATGATAAGAACTTTGATGTTATAATGACTAGTTCTATAATAGAAAAGAGTAGAAAAAATACAAAAGAATTATAAGGCTAGAGATAAAGTGGCGCGATACTTCTTTTTTCTTTTGTTTAAATGGGTCTAAAGAGAACATTTAGTTGTTGATGAACATAGGCGGATCCACATTGGCCTAAGGGTGGGCAAATGCCCACCCTCAAAATTTTTTTTTTTTAATATTTAGAGGAAATTTTTTAGAATATTTTGGGTATTTTGCACATTTTGCCCCCCCTAAAACAATTTTTTTGTCATAATTTTATCAATCCTAAGCATCTTTGTCCATCCCTTAAATTTTTTTTTTTTGCCCACCCTAAAAGAAGGAGCTGGATCCGCCCCTGTTGATGAACAACCATAGTCCAAAAGCTTCACTTTTTATGTTGTTACTAATAGGTGTCGGTAATGTCATAATTCGCAATAAACAAATACATTAATTATAAGACTAATTCTTATAATATTTGCCCAACAATGAATATCATTTGGGCATCTGAATTCAGTAGCACCTACTAACTAAATTGTTAATACTATGTGATCAAAATTAAAAAAAAAAATATGAAGGCAATGTCCGAACTCCTAATAACTAGTTGTATAGTGAACTTGAGGTCAACTCCTTTATCATTCAAATTGAATGAATTCTTTATAGAATGAACCCTAAAAGTAAATAAGTTTTACTTGTTGTTTGTAGTGTTAATGATAATAAGTAAAAAAAAAAAAAAAAATCCCGAATAATAAGTAAGCTTACTCTATATGATAAACATGGAGTTCCATTGAAGTTCGGGATAAAGATAGAAAAAGCAACTACAACAACTCTCCTAATAAATAATGTCAATAAGTATAATCATGATTGTAGTAGCGTTTATTCACCAATAAGATCATAGTTTCATCTAAATCTAACAACACCCACTACTTGATCCATAAAGAAGAAAGTGAAATTTAATTGATGCAAAAATTCTTCTACTATGCACTAGAGTTTATAAAAATTCATATGCAAAATGATAAGCTTGCTTCCCAATGCCAAAATATGTACTTGCAGTGTTAACTGGTTTAGTCGTGTTGATAGTGGTTTCTTTTGAACATCTCTTTTAGGTGGTCCCGTGCTATTTTTGTACGCCTTGTTTACCTTTTTTTTTTGTGTTTCGTAATTGTATGAATCAAAGGCACGTAGGTTCTCTTTCATTTGATATATGTTTAGAGGGCTATTGACTCACTTAGTTCTTGTATGTTTTTTTAATTATCTTAACGCGGAAGCCCCTTTGTGTGTTTTATAATTCTAAGGATGTTTATCTTCTTCTTATTATGCAAATAGCCGAGTCATAATATCCTCACTATTTAAAAGCTCAGAAGGACCAAAATCCATTGTCTTCATACATGTGGTTGCCTACCGCTCAATAACCTCACCTACACTCACAGCCTTGCTCCTTACAATCTAGTCCCTTTCCCTCTTGTTACTCACTCAACTCGTCTTGCTTGATTCTTTGCTCTTATGTCTCAATTCAATATCTAACGAGGATGGGATGTGGAGAGGAAATCGATTTGGTTTAGCCTATTTAATTCAGCTTTTGATATGAGAGAATACTTTTTAATAGATGAGTCTTGATATTACAATGGCTTATGTAGTAAATATTATTGCTAGTGTGTCATTAATCCTCTCAGTTTGTCTGTTTCTCATAATAAATAATTGTGTTGAGAATCCTTCGAAACCTATATGAATCCTAAGGTTGAGAAGGATATATTGAGAATGAGAAAGGCTCTTCTAGCCTAAGAGGAATTCTTGAGGCTGAGAATAATTGCTCGCGGACTATGTCATAAGTAGGGCCAATATTTGACTATTTGAAAGGGAAAAAAAATGCAGGGGTCAATTGAGCTAATTTAGTGAGTGCCTTCAAATTTCTTTGGAAAGTCCATTAGCTTGGTCTCATAGTATAGCAATATGAAGTCCTTCGGTAACTTTTAGTTTAAGTAGTTTCTATCGCAACCAAAGTCTAAGGGGCTATTTGGTAGCATTCAGGATTTGATTTAAGTAGGACTTTGTAAATCTGTTAAATCTGGATTTCAGAAATTCTGAGAGGCCTAAATCATGAAAATATTTTGTAACATTCATAATAAATTATATTAAATCATGTGTGATTGTTTGACTATAGAACAGATTTAAGGAGCAGACTCTTCTTCTCGAGCCAATGGATTTCATAAATCTGGCAAATAACAAGATTCAAAAATCCGGGATTTAGCATGAAAAGGCTGAATTTTCCGTCTACGGCAGCTTTCATTTGCCGTGAGATTTAGTTTTGCATTTTAGGCTGTTTGGTTGGATTTTGCTTAAATCCGCCTCAAAATTGGCCTAAATCCTGTACCAAATAGCCCCTAAATAATGGTGTACCTGACAACAATGAAGTGATTGACCTCAATACTTGAGATAAAATTTAGTAGTCAAGATCAATGAAACATGTTTTATACTAAAAAAAAAAAAAGAGAATAGGAAAGGAAATAATAACATCTACCGAAAATGAATAAGAAACAAAGATTGCACAAAACTAACAGAAGTACAACTACAACTACCACATAAATTCAAGTAATATTTGAATAAAATTATTACTGATGAGAAATTTGCTCATATAATAACAGCTTACCAAGTAGCCTAGCAGAACTTGGCAGAATATGAGTTATACAATGAATGAGTAGCATTTCAAACTCAATATGTAACTCGAATTTATTAAAATATAAATGATAAGTCACTAGCGCATGTAACATAAATATTAATAAAGGCACAATTTGCTATGTAATTCTAGTATAATAATATCATCAAATCATCAAGTTAGCATAATCTTTTATAATGTAAAAGAAAAAAGTATCATAAATCTTATGATGATCAACATAATAAATAATATATTTCTACACAAACATATTACTGTGCAATCATAGTAGGCATAATCATGTACATCCACAACTAATTAATCAATGTTTTTTCTTTTTCTTTTTATATTTTTATAGTTGATTGTACTATGACACCTTAAAAATAATAAGGTAGGATCCAAATCATAGAAATCCAAATTTTTTCTCAATAATGTTTAAAAGATTGCCACTTTATGAGCTTTTAGATCTAACTAGCCAATATTTAGAATAACTTTATAGACATACATATCTATTTCAATGAACCATATAGTATATAAAATAAATTACAAAAATAGTCTCTTGACTTTTTATGAATGATCAATATAATCCTCGATTATATTAAATTATTATTTTGATTCATCAAGTTTTTGATCTCTTCAAGGAGTTAATAAATCAAAATAGTCACTTAATATAATCGGGATCATTTTGATCTTTTATAAAAAGTCAATAGATCATTTTAATCATTATATATAATAATAATAATAAGTATTAATATATATTTTATAATCAATGTGACTAATGCTAGTTCATAATAAAATATGATATGCAAGATTAATATTTATAATATTCCATTGAGATAATTTATATGAAATTAAACATTGCTGTCATATAAAAATCATTCAAGAATTTATGCCGCAAACTAAATAGGGAAATTCTATCTACATCATTTCTATATATAGGAACATTAAAAGAGATCTATAAATGTATATATATAGTAAAACTTGAATATTTTAGGCTTGACTAGCATTATATAAAACATCTAAAACATATTACAAATGACAAGAATAATGCCCATAATGAAAAAAAAAATTGAATATTTATCTTGTAATAAATAAAACTTACCTCAAAATAGATATTAAATGCTAAGTTTGTATTGAGATATCCAGTGAATCAAATTTGATGAAAAATTAACTTGACAGTCTTACACATGAGCATTGAATTACTATCTAATATTGACGAACATTTAAAATATATGATAACATTAGATCTAATGTAGCAAAAAAAAAAAAAAAAATCAAATACTTTTAGCCTTAAATAAAGAAAGTAATATTCACTTTTCAATTCTAATCCATATAATTTGCTCCATAATCAACCTAAGTTAATTATTATCTTTATAAAATATCACTTACCTAATAAAAATAATAAACTAAAATTTTTCTATAACTATATGATCAAAACACAATATAATTTTATAGATTTAAATAAAGCCTAACATAAGCTAATATACACAAAATAGAAGACAAAAATAATTAGTCTTTAAGAAAATTAAATTATTCTTACGAACTAAGTCCTAGAAGATGGAATGATAAGGTTATAATAACATGGAAGAGGGCGGGGAAGACTAGAAAGATGATGAGGGTTTTTTTTGCTGGGTTAATATGAAGGTTTTTGATTGAAGGAGAAGGAAGGCTCCTAGCTAAGCAAGAATAAGAGGAGGAGCTTAATTTATTGGTTGTGAGAAAAGGTAGAAGCAAGTAGTGTGTTGCACGTTAGCTATTGAACTTTTTTAGATCAGGACTTAGTGATGGTAAGTCATGCTAATTGCATGAGATTGAGTGATCAGAGGCACTCAGTAGAACAAATTTGTGCGGTTTATGTGAAAGAGGGGCGAATACACGTCATTTCACTTCATACTGATTGGGTTTATTAGGTTTTATAAGCAAATTTCAAATTAAAACAAGAAAAATTAGTATGAAGTTTACTGATTTATAGACCATAGTTTAAATCAACACAATAATATCATCAACTAGTATGCCAACTACTTGAGTAATCAAAGCCCACCAAATATGGAGGTATAGCAATCCTTCAATTTTCTTGTTATAGTATTTAGTAGAACAATAAAATAAAAATTAAAAGCGTTAAATTACATTCATGAAGAGATCTTATATGAACTATTGATTTTTACAAAGCGAGTTAATTGCTACATTTGAAGTCTTCATATATCTAACATATGGGGGTATATCAATTCTTTTATCTTGCAATGCAATCAAATCAATATATGCAGCATGAAAAAACCCTACATCTTAGATCTGGGTATATATTTTTTTAAGTTAAGAAACATCCTAAAAACACAAGGCTTCGACATTTCTCACATTTCCTCTCAATAACCATGATTCTATGAGAATTTGATAGGCTTGCCTGGGCATGCAAGAAGGTTTTTTTTTAAAACTTTTTAATTTTGAGATTATCTTTATATATTAGACTCTTGAATTTATTATTTTTTGTATGCATTTGAGCTTGATATTTTAGGAAGGATCTTGATAAGCTCTCTTTGATTTGTACACTATAGTAGTAATTTTGTTAGTTAATTATAAATTCTCTTATTGGGCATTGTTTGAAGTTTAATAATATACAACTTATTATTTTTTGTCTATGTTTTCAATTTCCATTTGTATTGCCAACTACTTGAAGTTTAATAAAACATACTAATCGTGTCGGTAGGTTGAACTAGAACCGAATGGCAAAACTCCGGTAGCAGAGCCGGGTCGTTAAGGGTTTTATCGGATTAGGGTTTTAGATAGTGCTGGGCTCGACTCTCGAGCTCGTCATCGTCGACGATGACTAGATCCAGCGTCGCCCGCATCTTTTCCTCACTACGCCGCGGGGCGAATTGGAGAAGCGGTGCCCGTTTCCCAGCCATCGCCCTTTTCTGGATCGAAGATGAAGCCTGCGGGGGATGGCGGGGATTCTCAACAGCGGGTCTGGCCCGCGCCAAGGAGGAGAAGGAGGCTTGGTGGAAGGATACGTTGGATAAGGTGAGGAACATCGGGATATCGGCTCACATCGACTCGGGTAAGACGACGCTTACTGAAAGGATTCTCTTTTACACCGGTCGGATCCACGAGATTCATGAGGTGAGAGGTCGGGATGGTGTTGGTGCTAAGATGGACTCCATGGATCTCGAGCGGGAAAAGGGAATCACCATCCAGTCCGCTGCTACTTACTGCACCTGGAAAGATTATCAGGTCTGTAAAAATGGCAGTTTTCTCTAGTTTATGATTCCGAATGTTGAACTTTAGTCTTTATGTATGGTTTAATGGTTGAAGGTTAATATAATTGACACCCCGGGCCATGTGGACTTTACTATTGAGGTTGAGAGGGCTCTTCGCGTTCTTGATGGTGCCATACTTGTCCTTTGCAGCGTTGGTGGTGTGCAGAGCCAGTCTATAACCGTTGATCGCCAGATGAGAAGATATGAAGTTCCAAGGGTTGCTTTTATCAATAAGTTAGATCGTATGGGAGCAGATCCTTGGAAAGTTCTAAGTCAGGTGAGAGCATGACGAGAATATAAAGGCTTAATCTAAACACTAAACTGCTGATTTAATTTTAATTTTTTAAATCTTTTTATGCTTGCTTTTGGGTTCTGATCATCTCATCATCCTAAGGGCCTGTTTGGATGCACCAAGGATTAATTTAAGCAATATTTTGTAAATCCTCTAAATCAGGATTTACTAAATAGTGAGGGTGTTAAATTCTGAATACTATTTGGCAATAAGTAATCTAAATCTTGATAAATCCTATGTAATTGTTTGGCAATACAATTTAGGATTTAAAATCGGTTAACACATGATATATTTTTCTTGGGTAATTAACGTACAATAACAATAGTTCATACGAATAAATCAAAACTGTGTTAAAAGTACAACAACTTCATAAACAAGAATTGAAGATAAATTTAAGTTGCTTTCATCTTCATATTCCAAGCATTGCATGCTATCCAGTTGAGCAACTTCGATGACTTGTTACCTGTAAGTGGGATAATTTGAGACATGAATGATATTAACTTTAACTAGATAGAGATTTACATGTTCTTTTCACATATTTTTCATGATTAAATGCCTTAGGGAAACATTTTGTATTCTCTCTTGAACTCCTATATACAAATTTAGGTCTTCATCATTGACTTGAGCCTTCCCCAAATCGTTGTCATGATGCATTTCAATTTATGACATGTTAAAGTACATATAGTGCTCGTGGTAGCGCCCAATGAAATTGTGCAAGACTGCACATACAACACAATATCAGCCTAAACCATTAGAGGAAATTGTTGAATGTGCGTCAACACTTGAAATCTTTCTTTCCATATACCAAACGTTCTCTCCATCACATTATGTAGTTGTGCATTACGATGGTTGCACAGCTCCTACGTAGCAGAGTATCTTCGAGATACTTCACCATTGTATTCACTTAAGTGATATATGTATCATTTAAATGGAGCAATTAGTTTATCCATGTTTGCATATCTAGAATCAACCAAATAATATTTACCAACTAACACACTATAAAATCACCCTCCACTTCCCACCGTAAGACTCTAATATCAGCTGTCGATCCTTCCAAGCTAGATCCAACATAGACAAATTGCGTATCAAATATTACTGCAACCATGACATTATGAGAAGTGAGCCTTTTTTTTGCGATATCGATTTGGCAACTGTCTGGTAACAAGTGCAAGAATGTGGGTTATGTCGATGGCTTCTATTGCATTCTCGAAGAATGGAAAGAATTGGGCATTTGAACGTACAAAGGAATGACATTCTGCTTATGCGTCTGACAACTTAATGAATTTATCAAATGAGTAAAAAATTGCATAGAGGACCACATTAAAGTACTGATTAACTATTTCGAGGGAGTATTGAGAAAACTCGCACAACTATTTGTAACTTTGAGCATGTGCTTAGTGGGAGGTGCGATTCACCTCTTGAAAGGTGATTCAACTTGTATCTTATATTTCTTTGCTTGGAGATTAGTAATTACAGTCCATTGGTGTTATTTTTGGATCTATTTAGAGTAAGTTTTTTTTTTATATCGTTGTGTGCTGTTTTGGTCATCAAATCCTATAAAAGTGATATCAGAGCAAGTTTTTGTGGCCAATGGCCGGGAGAAGAGTTGAGGTGTTGGAATAAAAGTTGGAGGTGGAAGTAGGGCAGCTGCGAACGGAAGTGGGATAGTTGAATGAGCGTTTTTCAGCAATGGAATGAAGGTTTGCAAATCTAGAGGAAATGACGAAGTGGATGTTGGAGTTTCAAACTAAAGTGATTTCGCCAAAAGCAGGGGGAAATCAGGAAAATGACGTGCCGAGGGAAGATGGAGAGGTGGAAATTTTAGGAAGGGATGAGGGAATACCTCACCTTGAGCTTCTATTGAGAAGTTGGATTGATAGGGAATATGGAGGTTGGAGGGAATGTGAAGAAGAGAACAAATGAGTTGAATTTGAAGGAAGAGGGGGATATGAAAAGAGAGAGAACCATGGAGGGACCCCAATGCTAGCTTCATAGGAGGCATGGGGGCGGAAGGGGAAATTGGGGCAGAGGAGATCCGAAGGTCGGGAAGTTAAAAATGCCAGTGTTTGAAGGCGAGGATGCACATGGGTGGATCTATAGAATGAAGAAATATTTTGCGGTGAACAGATTGACGGAAGGGGAGAGGCTTATGGAGACGACTTTATGTCTCGAGGGGAAGGCACTAGCATGGTTCCAATGGAAGGAGATGAGATACCCGATTCGTTTGTGGGAGGAGTTCAATGATCGTTTATTGGAGCGCTTTCGAACCAGGCAAGATGGGGACTATTATGAGAAATTTTTTGCTTTGACATAGGTGGGAACGGTGATGGAGTACTGGGAGAGATTTGAACTTCTTTCGGGACGTTTAGGGAGACTAACAAAGACGGTGTTAAAGAGAAGTTTCGTGAAGGGTCTTAAATTAGAGCTGGGAGCTGCTGTGTGGGTGGCAAGACCCTGTGACTTGGGAGAGGCTATGAAGTTAGCCCAATTGATAGAGGACAAGAACTCACTTGAGAGTAGCAAAGGGGATATTTTTGGAGGTTTTTACTGCACGAAGACCACCTTCCTTGCACCTAGAGTGCCGATTGTATCGGGTCAAAGGGAAGCTCCAAAGGAGAAAGGTTTGGGAGCTTGTCCGGGAGGGAGCTTTAAACGACTGACTTATACGAAGTTGCAGGACAAATGGCCTAAGGGTCTATTTTTAAGGTGCGATAAGAAGTTTATGCCGGGTCATAGGTGTAAAAATCACGCCTTGCAAGCCCTTTTTCTTTGTGATGAGAAGGAGACAGGCGGAGTAGAGGCAGAAGCAAAAGTGGTAGTGGAAGAGAAGCACTTACACTTGGAGGTGGCACATGTTTTGTTGAATTATGTTGTGAGATTCACCCTGAATCACACTATGTAGACGAGGGCATAGATAGGTGGGGAAGCAGCGACGATTTTGGTGGATATTAAAGCTACTCATAATTTCATATCAAATTGGATGGTTGACAAGCTAAGGCTGAAAGCTTGTGGACATGGATGCTTTGGGGTGATGATGGGCATAGGGAAGGTGGAGAAGAGCAGGGGAATCTGTTAGGGATTGGTGGTGGAGTTGCAAGGGATTTACATCAAGGAGGATTTTCTTCCACTGGAGTTGGGAAGTACGGATTTGATCTTGGGTATGAAGTGACTACAAACCTTGGGGTAGACCAAGGTTGACTGGAAGGCCTTAGCTATGGAGATCCAGGTGGAGGGAAAAAATGTGGTGATTATGGGAGACCATAATTTATCTAAAGTAATGGTTTCCCTGAAAATCATGGTGCTTTCCTTATAGGGTGAAGGAGTGGGGTTCTTGGTGGAGCTCCAGAGCTTGGAGGGAGGAGACACTCGGGAGATAGAGGACATTCCAGAAGTAGCCACTTCTCCAACAATTCAATGAGGTATCCCAACCTCCCCAAGGATTATCTCCTCCATGGGAGCACGAGCACGCTATTATTCTGAAGGAAGAAGTATCTCTCATTAGTGTCTAAATATACCGCTACCCATAGGTCCAGAAGGATGAGATTGAGAGGCTGATTCGAGAGATGCTTGAAGCTGATATCATCAAGCTCAGTGTGAGTCCTTTATCTAGTCCCGTGTTATTGGTGAAGAAGAAGGATGATAATTGGAGATTTTATGTAGATTATCGTGCCTTGAACAAGGAGATTATACTGGACAAGTTTCCCATATCAGTCATTGATTAGCTGTTAGATGAGTTGCATGGCTCAGTGCTGTTCTCAAAGATCAATGTCAGTTGGAGATTCTGTATTTAGATTCGCTTGTTTTTCTATTTGGCTGGATTTAGCTCAAAGCCGGACAAATCTGGCATCCAAACAGCCCCTAAATATGATGTGCACTTATATATTTGCCTGAATTAAAATTGCTAATTTTTTTTTGCTGCAATCAGACAACACACATTTTACTGCCAGCAATTGCGTAGTTGTTTCTCATCTGATTGATTTTGGTGAAAGATTCATGTTCAAGGCTGGTTTGGTTCTCAATATGTTTTCCATGTTGTGGGCCCAAAAACAAGAGGTGAGTGCCGCCAAGTGGTTGAGGTCGGGTACCGAGTTTTAGTTCGGCCTGTACGTAATATTCACTCAGCATTGAGATAAACCTCTCAATGATATTCTCATCCACTCAATCTTCACAACCAAATCACAAAGAAGACATTTGCAATACATGCTAAATGGAGTTGGAGTACCAACAAGAAGAGACAAGAGGGAATACTGAGGGGTGAGCCAAGACAATCAATACTAACAAGGCAACTCAAAGGAAGCATCTCATATAACAGTACAGCTCAACACATTTCAAAACAAGCCCCTGGTCTACTAGGTTCTCAGGAGTTCGAGTAAATATAATTTATCATAAAGTTGGCCCATCGGCCAACAACTCTAAGCAAGAAAGAAAAGGAACCCATGAACTACACCACTAAGCCTTCAACCTCCCACTCGTTTGTGTAAGTTTGACATAATCTAGAGGTAAGTCGGCACAAAGAATTTGATAACTCAGTAGAAAATGTTTGCTGAAGTTAATAACATGCTCATTTATGGATATCGAGATCACTAAGATAGGCTTGATCGATCACTTATGGTGATATGGATTTTTTCCAATCCTATTGGGAAGGTGCAAAATTACTCGACCCAAGGATTTTGCCCATTCCCAAGTAGGGTAAGTCAAGCAGTCTTGTACATAATGTTTCAGTCATCATTTATGAATTAAATGTTTCCATTAGTTCCTTAACAACTAATTGAGAACCCGGACAAGTTGTCATGGTTGGAGATCCCACAGCATCGACGGGTCATCAATGTCAAAGATCACATAGTGACCTCATTATAGATTTGCATTAGCAAAATCTAAAACCTAAGATGACATGCATCATTTGTTCAGGTCTGTGTCTATAAAGTTTTTTTTTTTTAAATCTGGTGAATTTATCAGAAAAAAATAATGAAGGTAAAAAGAAATACAAGGATAAGTTGTAATACTGGTAGATTATAAATGAGACTGGTAGATGATAAATGAGAAGAGATATTGATGATGTATGTAATCATTTCTAGGAACTTCTGGAATTTGGATAATAATCTAGATTGGTAGTTCTAGCGGGTTGTGTGGACAAGGATTTTCATTTATGTGCATGGAATTTTTTGAAGGTTTTTCCCCGGCTTAAATTAAAAAAAAAATGAAGACTATAGGTTAGAAATGAAAATCATTGGCAAAGAAAATGAGAACAATCATTTTGGAAGAACGAAAAACTGAGTAACATGTTTAGAAAGTATAATGCTTCTGTATGTAGGAATAATCCTGTGTAAATGGCCTTTAGCTGGATCGAAAAGTGATAGTGGTCAGTCGGAGGGCGACAGAGCTCTGAAAGTCCATAATCAAGTGACGGTGGTCAGAAGAATCATTGTAGGCAAATGACGGAGGTTAGAAAGACCATAGTCGGGTGCAATGTTCGCCAAAATTGAAAATAGGCACAAAATGAGCCCAACATGAAAAGATGTGCATTATTTGCAACTCAAATAATTCTTATTGATAAAGAGGCATAAAATGAGCCTAAATTACATTTAGTCTTTCCATTAAATCTTTAATTCTTAGAAAAATTCTTGCATAAAACTATAATTTCAACTATTGAATTTGAAACTATAATATTTCTATTTGATTAATTTTGCGATAATTATTCTATTTGATATTTCTTCTTTCTAAAGCGAACATTGAACATGTTTAACTATTCTTATCTTATTTGTTTTTTTATTTAAACTATGAATTATTACCAGAGCATTTTCCTTAGAGATAAGAATTTGGAAGGGTACATATGTTTGCTTCTAATGGTCTATAGTAATTTGAAATGTCTTAGGTCATGGGCATGGCAACTATACCTGCTGTTGAGGCACTTAATTGTCTTTTGTTTTTCATTTTTTTTCTTTGGATTGAGTATTTGGTCATTCCTTCAGTCTTATATCTTTATATATCTTTGTATCAAGTGCTGTATTTTATTACATACCACTTGTGGATATGGTATAAGGTCTATTACTTTGCCCTATGCATCACTAACTATGCGAGTAGAACTAAAGAAAATGGTTTATGGCAATTGAGTAGTATTAGGAAAGTAATTTGTAATCATTTGAAGGTTTGAATTTGCTTAATTTAACATGTAATATGGTTTCAAGTTCACTCTATTTGTAATTCAGAGTACTCTTGAGACATGGAGTCCTGATGCAGATGTAAATTTTTCAGGCAAGATCCAAGCTTCGGCACCATGCTGCAGCAGTTCAAGTTCCAATTGGATTGGAAGAGGAGTTTCAGGGTCTTGTGGATCTTGTTGAAATGAAAGCTTATTATTTTCATGGATCCAATGGGTATGTTATAGTATGAGGACAGACAGAGCACTGATGTTTTCCCGCTTATGTTGTTTTAATTCTGATATCTGAAAATATGATTATATGCAATTTTAGTATTCTTGTTGTCTTTGCAGTGAGGATATTGTTGCATCTGATGTCCCCTCAAATCTTGAGGCTTTGGTCTTGGAAAAGCGACGTGAACTTATAGAAGTTGTTTCTGAAGTTGATGATCAGCTTGCTGATTCTTTTCTTAATGATGAGCCCATATCATCAGATGACCTCAAGGTATTGTGAAAATATGTTCCAAACTCACCTCTTCAAAACTATAAGCGCAGATGCCCTTGGCATATGACAATGGTTTTTATATACTTATTTAGGCATTGTAGGTCCATGTATTTCTGTTAGTCTGACATTTTGTGATAGCGTTTTCTTACTTTGTACATCTTATCTGAAGATTAAAGTCCTGCTTCATATATTTCTCTGTTTTACCTTATTTTTGAGTGTTCTGATTTAATTGAAGCTCGCATTTCTATATTTCTGAATGCTATTTTAAATTCTTTTATGATCATGTATTCATTCTACCATTCCAATTTTTTTGTATCCTATCATTTCAGATGGCTATCCGTAGGGCTACAGTATCACGAAAATTTGTGCCCGTTTATATGGGAAGTGCTTTTAAGAACAAGGTGCTAAAACGACCTATTGTTTTTCTTAGAACTATCTTTTTTCCTTTATGCTTCTTAAATTTCTTAAAATTTCATGTTTCCTCTGAGCAGTTTCAGTTTTGTATTTCATTTTTATTGTGTCACAAATTTGTCCAATCCATGATAGGATGCAATTTGATTTCTGTAGGGTGTACAACCTCTTCTTGATGGGGTAATTAGCTTTTTGCCCTGCCCTACTGAAGTTGAAAATCATGCCCTGGACCAGGATCAGGCTGAAGAGAAGGTGCATGGTGTTTTCTATCTACGGAAGGCTTGACATGCCAATATTTCTTTGAAGTTTATATTTTATGAGTTATCTGTATTGTTAATTCTTGATTCTTTGTTGAAGGTTCTGTTATCTGGAAGTCCAGCTGGACCTCTTGTTGCTCTGGCTTTCAAATTAGAAGAGGGTCGCTTTGGCCAGTTGACTTATTTAAGGTATGTCTAACATTTTTTCCCCGTTTTACATTTCCTTTGCATATTTATTAACTTATTCCTTTCAGTATTAAATATGAAAAGCTAATTCT
Organism: Dendrobium catenatum; assembly: GCF_001605985.2. Lineage (NCBI taxonomy): Eukaryota > Viridiplantae > Streptophyta > Magnoliopsida > Asparagales > Orchidaceae > Dendrobium > Dendrobium catenatum. Next base: position 161,765 of record NW_021319136.1, on the reverse strand, counting down.
TAGATCTGTTATTTATTAATTTATTTTTGCCAGAATATACGAAGGTATTATAAGAAAGGGTGACTTCATCATCAACATAAATACAGGGAAAAAGATCAAGGTAATATCTAATTAATCAACATTTTTATATAGATGTTTAGGAGAGTAATTTGCAAGTTATCGTTGTGCTGTATTGATGGAAAATATATCTTATAACTAATGTGGAATAACTGTGCGGTCATGTTAGAAGAATCCACCTGGAACTTATTTTGATTTATTGATGAAATTGAGCGACATTGATTTTTTATGTTTCAGCTTTATGTTTCAGCAGGCTTTTAATGAGCAATTTCTTGCTGTACTGGTCTCGTAAGCAACATTGCTATATGCACATTGCAACTTCACAACAAAAATACTGCATTACCAGTAAAACATTAAGAATATTCTGAGACTATTATAGCATTTTCTTTATTATTCTGCTTTTCTGGATTCTTTCTATAAATTTTTGTTTGAGGAAAATGTTAAAATAGTTTATAAACTATTTGTGAGACTCTTGTAGTCCCAAACTATCTAATGTGTACAATTTAGTTGCCCTGCTCTTCTAAATTGATCCAAAATAATCAGAACTGCAAAAAATCAATGAACTTAAATTTTCTTTTTGCAATTGAAAACCAGCTGCAACAAGTTTGTCACGATTGTTGTAGCAGAAATAACAAAGTAGTTTGGAAGTAAAAGATTAAAAGAAAGAATTCACCGTATGGAAAGAAAAACTCAGGCCTTACATTAGTACAAGTGGATACCATCTAAAATTTGCTTATTGCACTTGCATTATTCTCAAAGGAATGAAGAAAAAAGCACACGTGATTGAAAAAAATGTATTTGAACTTTTATTGATCAAAAGCTAAACTTTACAAACTTTAATTTTTGGAATTTATCAACGTTTCATATTTCAAGGACGGTTGCTCTATGAATGCTACGAGAAGTCTACTTTTGAAAACCTTGACTACAACTTCGATATTCAAGTGAGGGATTTGTGCTCACGTATTCATAATTACTTTAAACCCATAAAACTAATATGTAGAATCGATGATTACTAGATAAGGAATACAACTTAATTTTGGCATTAAAAAACCATCAGTGTCACAGTAAGTTACTATTAGTTCCATGGAATTCAAAGCACACTTATGAAGGGATTAATGAAAGTATGTTAAAATTGTAGAAAACCTATAGGCTGCCAAAACAAAGTCACACGAAATCATTGTCAAAAGCAAAGCCATGAGATATCATTGCTCAACCCAAACTTTCAAATGTATATAAATCAACCCAAGGATTGGATAGCAATAGATCCCTGTCTATTTACTGTTTAGTTTGATGTAAACCAAATGCACGGCAAATGTGTGGGAGATTTGAATATCTTGTAATGCTTATTTTTGACGAGTTGAAATTTACCCAAATTGAAAAAATCTCAAATATAGGGGAAACTCATAGCTCGTAACCTCACTTCTCCTCCGGCCCTTATTTGCTGCTGCCACCCCACTCCATTGTTGCCCTCCTGTCACTATCCATTTCCCTAAGATGCATGCATTTTGAAAATCATTTCAACATTTTAAACATGTAAAACAAACACAAAAAAAATCATTTCAATTTATTTGATTTTATGCCCAATCAAACAACTTAAACATTTCTAAAATACATGTATTCAAATTGCTCCACATTTCTTAAAATGCATTCATTTTGAAACATTCACCTTAATAGGTAGCATTTTCCAGATTGATTGCTGATCCACATTCTGAGTGACATATTTTAGTTTGGTTTGAATTTATATTCATGATTTAAAGTGATGCATTCGAGAGACAGATTTTGATTCAATGTTTATGTGCTTTAGTTTCTTTATGATTTCTAAGGTACATACTTTCCTTTTTTTTTCACTGTCATGATCTTTTTTTTTGTTCAAATTTCAGAATTGATTTTTCTGCTGCCCCAATTTAGTTTGGATGGGGCTAGTGATGGTGTTAATGATGATCATGAGATATCGATATGTTTGTCAATTTATCCCTTTTTGTTTTCAGGTTCCTCGTCTAGTTCGTATGCATGCTAATGAAATGGAGGTTAGATATTCTTTCGATAGTCTTTTTGGAGAAGTATTTTCAGCATAACTACTAATATTGTTCAGGATCTAACAGGACATTCAAGAAGCTCATGCTGGGCAGATTGTAGCAGTCTTTGGCATTGATTGTGCTTCAGGTACAAAATGCAATGCTATATTTTTTACATTATCCTTTATATAATTGTTCGTTTCTAATCTCTTTTTAAATACTTTTTATCAGGGGACACATTCACCGATGGGTCTGTGAGGTATACTATGACATCTATGAATGTTCCTGAGCCAGTTATGTCATTGGCTGTTTCACCTATTTCTAAAGATTCTGGAGCACAGGCAAGTCATTCTTTTTAATGATTTGTTTTTCCTACATGTAATGAAATGTCTTGCTGATGCACTTTTTCTTCCAATACATACCAGTTCTCGAAAGCTCTTAATAGATTTCAGAAAGAGGACCCTACTTTTCGTGTTGGTTTGGATCCAGAAAGTGGGCAGGTATGTTCTGTTTCAGTCTATTTCATGTCCTTATATTTATCTTGAGTACTTATGGACATGTCGCTTTCAGACTATCATTTCTGGGATGGGGGAGCTGCACTTGGATATTTATGTTGAGCGCATTCGAAGGGAGTATAAGGTTCATGAGTATCTCAACTTCAGCTTTTTTAATCCAATTTAAGAAGGAAACACGGCCTATATTCACGCATTTAACAATGTTTAGAAATTTTAATTTATCTATCAATAATTCTATTTTCTTCTATTTCAGACCTTTTGTGTTTATGTGGCTGGGATTCTTTATTTGTGCGTGGGTGGAGTTGCACTCCTTATCTATACCATATGTATGTTTTTGCTCCTAGTAGGAGGAGAATGCCATTCTCCACTAATTTAAATTTTGATTTTGTGACCTTCTAATAGAGATCAAAACTATCAATTCTCTTTATCATCATTAAAATTAAAGACTTTTTGATTTCAAAAAATATAAGGCAATAGGATCTTCAATCATTTGCATCAAAATTCTCATAATGGATGATGTCGATTGCTTAGAAGGTAATTGCATTTTTAAATGCATAGAGTTTTTCAATTGGATTGAAATTATATACATGGATTCTTGAAGATGTTTTTAGGGTATTTGATAGTTTAAATTTGTTGACATGGTTTAGATTGACTTTTAATTGTTCTCCAATGTACCATCCATTCATCCTTATTTTTAACATACGTAATGAATTCAAGTTTATTGAATTCAATACAAGTATTTTTCATGTTGTAGTTTATAATCAATTATGTGGTATTGATCTTGAAGACCTTATAAAATAGTAGAGAAAAATTGGAAAGGATGGCCAAAATTTCTCTCTTAATGTGCGTTATATATTAGATATATATCATATGTATATGTATGTATGCGTTCTTGTGCTTCTTTGGTTAGAGTAGTTACTAATCCTGTTTAAGGTTACTTGGAACTATGATTGGTGTGGTATCTGTCCTTATTGTTTTTCCATTTTTTGTGAAGAAATGTCTGTACATTCTCTTGCTATTGCCAAGCTTCAAAACTCATGCCTATTGCAGCGGAATTCTTTGTTAAAAATCAGGCTATCAGGATCCTGGCATGATTAATTTGGATTTTAGATAGCCCGGTTATATTTGCTGGCAAAACGGGATAATAGCATACGTTATCTTCTTAGTTCATTCATTTAATCAACTTAAAAATCTAGTATCTTACATGGAACCATTTGTTGATTTGTATTTTAACTATATTTTCTCAAATCTGCATCCTTTGATTTCAAGGTTGATGCACAAACTGGAAAACCTCGTGTAAACTTTAGAGAGACAATAACACAGCGGGCAGAATTTGATTACTTGCATAAGAAACAGACTGGGGGTCAAGGCCAATATGGACGTGTTTCTGGGTAAGCGTAAGCTTAAAATGTCATTTAAATGATTTCTTGATGAGTAGTCGTTGCCTTGAGTTTTTTTACATTGTGACGGTACTATTTTTTTTTTACTGGTTTACAACTTCTTACGATAAATTTTATTTCAATAATCTTGAATCAATATTTTCTGTTTAGTTTGTCTTTTCTGCAGCTTTTTATATTCATTGTAAGTGTTAGAAGACTAGAAGCATTCATATTTAGTATGTTAAACCCATCGATGCTATTAATTAGGAGAAACTAAGATGATAATCTTAGCACAAGGAAGGCGATGTAAAAAGTAAAGAAAACTCTTGTAATTTTGACAATACAAAGACTTAGTTTTTGATAAAGCAAAAAAGTTATTTTTTAATAATGATTAAAGACTTTCAAACTATGTGTGTTAACGTAGGAGGCATTTCAAGGAAGAAAGCAAAGTTCTGGGGTGATAATGAAAGTAGGCATTTTGGGCATCTTTATCTTGAGATACAGAGAAGATAGAGGGCGTTGCAGGTGTGGGATTGGAGAGTAAGAGAAGATGATTAGGTGAACTCACTCAAATTGGGGTTGCCGGATCACTTTCAAGATTTTATGCAACGGATGGTGATAGGAATTACTTAGTTCACAAGTAATTCTAATCCAAACCAATAAATTTACAGCAGCAAACTGCTGTCCACAGCAGAGAAAACAGCAGGAAAACAGGGAAATCTGAGAGAAAACGCAAGAAACGACTTGTATTTCACTAGCAATGTACGCAAAACAAAGAAAGATACAACGTTCTTCGATTCGAGAGGAAGAACAACTATCCACAAGTCTCTAGCAAACCCTAGAGCCCAAGAACACCAAGAGATCTCAAACTTCTTCTTCAAATTCAAGATGATCCTAATTTCCCCCCAATCTCCTAATTAAACAAAAATAATCATAAAGGACAATAATGGATTTCCTAAAACAGCCCCCTCATTCAAATTTCTCCCTCCCAAATCAAAATTAATCCCACGTGGGGTCCACAGGAAGCTCCGCCTCTTGCTGCCGTTTCCGCCCAGCCCGTCTTGCGTAGCAGTGGACCGGTCTCTGTTGGACCGGTCCAACCGGCCCATTCTGGGCCGGTCTAACAGATGGCTTGGATGGCATCACAATGCAGCAAAATATATGCATGCGTACTGTTTTCCTGTTGTGGGAGTTCACAACTCTTTGGCATGTTTTGGGGGATTTCATCGGACATGAGTTTACATTAAGGATACATAAAGGATTTTATGAATGATTTGTGTGCTTGCAATTGATTGTAAAATATGGATAAGGTTGTAAAAATGAACTAAAATTACATAATTGTACTGATGCTTGATGCATCAATAATGATCGATTTCACTGTAATTGTCGCACATATGCTTTGCTTTCATTGAACACTTGTCAATAAATGGAGTGACAATGCATTCATGCAGGACTGAACAATGAGCCTTGAACATAGAAAATAGGTATGGCCTTCATGTTGAAAGACAAAACTAGAATAAGCGTAATATGTATCAGCATTCTAGAAATATAGTATGATTTTGATGATCTAGAAGTAATTCAGTGTGGGTAGAATGCAAAAAGTATATAGAATACATCAATAAATACAAAATAAACTATGATTTTCTTCACTATTATCCTATACATTAAAATTGACATCCTATGATTATAAAATTTCCTCATGCTTATTATTTAATTTTTAGAGTTAATAACTTATACAAATAACAAACAGGTAATGCAACACAATTAAAATGTGATACATGGAAGGTAATGAAGTAAAAGTTTTAAGCTTTCTAAGTGAAGTATGATTGATAACTTTATTAAGAGAAAAGATTGAGAACTTCGAATTAACTCCTAAGATCAAAGGTCCTTCTGACTATCATATCAAACTCTTTTGATAAAAGTAGGGACTTTAGGAGGATGAACTGTTTTCTTAAAATAAAATTGACCATAGTATGTAATTATTTGATAATATGATTCATCTATTTCTTGCATCCAAAGTACTTTTTGACATAGATTTTCATGAAGCCAAACTTTAAAATTGTAGAAATATGTAACTTTAATTCTGCATTTTACTTACTTTTTTTTTCTTTAAATAATAATTTTACATATTTGATGGCAAGTCGAATACAAAATCAGTGCCTTGTTGAACTGCTTTTAGACGAGTAATTGTTGCATATAATTTTCTGATAATTAGATGATGAGAAGGCTGTCATAAATTAGTAGTGCTAACATGACTCCCGGTTGGATTCAGCTTGTTGGTCTATTTGGAGCACAAACAGGTGATTTTATAGGCTCAATTTTAGATTTAAGGTTTGATTCTAGTGTACGTTCAACAATAAAATCTTATACTAGAGAATCTCTTTCTAAACCATCTGAAAAACATAGATTATGATATTTTATATGATGTATGACTTGGTGAAAAAGAGATTTATGCTAAGATAACATCAAAGACAACAAAATAAACTTCATAATACATTAAGAACAATAAGAAAATTTGAATTATTAGATCATGTGATAGCAAGAAACTAACTAGTAAAGGCTAAACAATAACAAAAGGTGAATCAGTTTAGACTAGCTAACATGGGTTGGCCCAAGTCCAATATTTAATTAAGGGATTAGTCACTATAATTTTTGTTTGCTCAAATTTAAGTAGAACTTAGCAGATTAATCAACACATATGAGATGATGCTATTGTAGATGAAATGAGAAGACCAATATTTAGTCAGATGAAGAACAATGGAAGGGTTAGATGCTTAGCTTATGAATGGGAGGAATGAAGTCCTTGGTGAAATGACGACTAGTTCCTCCTTGGCTTTCCCTTGAAACCCTTCTCTTTATTGAATCAATGTCCTTGTTGCATTAGTAGAAGCTAGGCTTCCTTGGAGAGGTAGAATAATGGGGAGGGAAATGAAAGTTTCAGCTAGATGAGGGTTTGGAAATGGATCAGTTCACGATTTTGTTGTTTGGAGGGGAAAGCCAGGCTGGATGCATGGGAAGGAGGGGAGAGATGATTTGGCCGATTTTAATGGCTTGTAAAGGGAGAAGTTAGCTTGGGAAGTGAAGAGGTGGGGGCTGGCTGCTTGGGGAAGAGAAAGGGCTGATGTGGCTTGCTTGGGAAGAGAATTAGTTGGTTTGGGAAAGGAAAAGTTAGCTTGGGAGGCGAAGAGGTGGGGGCTGGCTTCTTGGGGAAGAGAAAGGTGGCTTTCTTGGGAAGGGGAAAAATTAAAGCGGTTGTGGATATCTAAAGGTCACAATTAATTGAAACAAATGCTCAATTAATGTGAATTACTTGCAGAATTGGGAAGCCTAAGGGTCAAGGGTGTTGGGGAGAAGGTGGAGGCGGTTAGAGAGGAAGGGAGGGAGGTGGCTATTGGTTGAGGGCAGCAGGTTGCTGCAGCAGTGGGAGGCTGTTTGGGGGGCTAGAGAAGGAGAAGAAAGATAGAGAGAGGGAAGATGATACCAACCAAGAGCTCTCATGTTGTTGGGTATTTCTTTGCCTTTCTTTAAAGTACTTCACACACAAACTCAACTCACCAAAAGAAGAGGAAGCATATAACTAGAAATTTATATCAAAATATTCATCATCTATACAAGAGAACAATGGGCCATATATATAGGCACTAAAAACATGAAATGAACAAAAGATAAGAAGGCCTTTGGCCAAACAACACAAAAGCTCCCTCAAGTGAGGGTAAAACTGTAATAAAATAAATAACACCCCATAAATCTTCTATAACACGAAAACTAAAAATATAAAGACTCGATCAAAGTTGTAGATCTCCGGCCTCTACGATGATTAACCCTCCAAGCTCTGATGTTCCTATTATTATATCTTCAATATGATCAATCCATTTGAGAGGGGATTTAAAGGATCTAGTATTAGTAGCATTGCCTGGAACATTGATGTTGGAGGACGAAGGACCTTAGATGATGATGTAGTAGTTGTTGGTTTGAATTGAGTGGGATTATCAATAGTATCCTCAATGACATCATTAAAATAAAGTTGATTGTGAAAGCATGAAACTTTCAATTATCACGAAGTCTTCACTATATTTATAAAAATTAAGGAAATTGTAATAACTTATACTTTTCTTATGATGTGCATGATACTAACAACAAGATATACCCTAGGAGTTTTATGAACCATATGTTGTCAGTTTCATTTTAGATAATCTATTTGATGCTAAGTTTAGAAATCTGCCTATGATTTTGTAAATGTCACATGTAACTATTATAATATTGGTTAGCTTTTCTTTCCTCTTATGAAGTTTTAGAGTTATGATGATACTATGAACCTATGTATATGTAATGAGATGATGAATTGATATGTCAGGCATGTAAAGATGCAACTAACATGAAGGTCAACTTAAGTGGAATGATATGAACAAGTTATTAAGTTAGCAATATAAATTAAACCACATGAGTCAGCTTTTATTGCTATTAATTCATTCAAGTGTCAATGCAATAGTAAATGTAACTTAGTTCAGTTTATAACTTTGTATCAGGCTGTTTTGAACAAGCAAGATTCAATTTTATCATGTGTATCGTCCACTTTTAATATGAAGTGGAAATAATTAAAACGGGATTATTAAATTATAGAAAGGTTGCAATGGATATTCAACTCACATAGGCATGGAGTTGCCTAAGCTTGAGACTAGATTTGCAAATCATTATAAATTATGATCCAAACTTTAAGTCCAGGATTCTACCTCTAATTTGTGATAATTCAACCCCCTTTGGCCCACAAAATGTCCTTGGATGAAGCTCCTTTTGGCCAAATAGTGCAGCAATTATTCTGTCCGGAAAAGAAGCTAATGCTACTCAAGTTACTCTTCGCAATTTTTTAACTGTTGTGGATGATAAAAATTCATTGGTTCAAATTTGAACCCAAGGATGAGTGTTTGCTTAGAACCAATTTGGGATGGTTTGGTTCAAGTTTTACTTACCTTAGGCTTACCCAAATAAGATTAGGTTGAGAGTTTGAAATTCAAAATCTAAATTTTAAAATTTTGGTGCTTGAATTTTCGGAGTTGATTTGGTTATGAATTTCAAAATTTTGAGTGGAGGGTGGAGAAATAGGATCCTCAGCTACTATATGGGTTTAAGGTGGTCTATGGTGGGTTATGGAGTAATTCTACAGTGGTGTCGAGATTGGGTCTGATGTTTTAAACGGTTTAGACAGTAGGAAAGCCAAAAAAATATTCAAGAAATTGCTGTGGAAAATTGTGGATATATCAGAATTATACAGGAGAATCAGTGTGAATGAAGGATTTTTTTGCTCTTTGATACCGGGACCGAAGACTTGGATATGTGTGTGTGAGCAAGGGAGAGAGAGAGGGAGAGAGATTTGTGCATGTCTCTAGCCAAAACAGCAGCTATATCTTTATGCTTACATTTTTTTCATTTCCTATATTTTCTATGGAAGATATATGGAACCTCTCCCATCAGATGCAACAATGAAATTTGAATTAGTGCATGTCTCTAGCCCTATTTCATTTAAAACAGCAGCTATATCTTTATGCTTACATTTTTTTCTTTTCTTATATTTTCTATGGAAGATATATCGAACCTCTCCCATCAGACGCAACTATGAAATTTGAATTTGAGAACATGATCATTGGACAAGCTATTCCGTCAAACTTTATTCCTGCCATCGAGAAAGGGTTCAAGGAAGCCTGCAACTCGTGAGTCATAGAGGAAGTAACAAATTGTGGATTTTTTGTTATTATTTTTTTTGGAGTCTGTTTATATGTTCCACTTTGTTTTCTTTTTTGTAGGGGTTCATTGATAGGGCACCCCATTGAGAATATTAGAATAGTCTTGACAGATGGTGCTTCACATGCTGTTGATTCTAGTGAACTTGCTTTCAAGTTGGCATCTATCTATGCTTTGAGACAGGTAGAGTATGCATGTCTTTATCCTAATTCTATGATCTTCTAGATTGGCTTATATACCAAATAATACTTCTTTATGAATATACGTCTGTAGTGCATAAAAAAGGGTGATTTACATACATACCACATTATACTATTCTATTTAAATATTTAACATTTGAAATTTTAATATTACATACATACCACCCATAGTTCATTTTCAATCAAACATGAGTGGTATGAAAGAAATATTAGTGATATATTTGATATTAAAATAATATATGGTGGTATGCATGTAATATTAAAGTTTTAGGTGTCATATATGTAAATAGGATATTATAAAGTGGTATGTATGTAAATTTCCCTAAAAAGAATGCCCATAGATATGGGTGCTTTACGATAGTTTAATTAATAGACCATGTTGACAGTGTTATGCTGCAGCAAAGCCCGTTATACTGGAACCTGTTATGAAGGTGGAAGTGAAATTTCCAACTGAGTTCCAGGGCACCGTTACTGGTGATGTTAACAAGTATGTGTTAGTACTCTTGTAGTTAAGCTAGCTCATTAAAATTTAAATCATATATTTTTGCTTGGTTTCTTTTTATTTAATTATTTTATTTTCTAATGAGGACATGTGATGTGAAATTCTGCCTCCAATGCCAGGAGAAAAGGAATCATTGTTGGAAATGATCAGGAGGGTGATGATACTGTAATTGTTGCCCATGTAAGTGACATGTTGCCTCTTTTTTGTAGTTTGAAGTACGCCGTTTATTTTGATATACTATTTGAGTTTACGTTTACAATTACTTAGGTTCTCGAAGTCATAAAAATTCCTATTATTTGCTAAGCCAGCATATCTAAAGTTTAGTGTTCTCTTTTGAATGGTTGCCCTTGTGTATTCCATTTAGAACTTGAACTTTATTGCCTTTTCTACTTCATGGTGAAATTTGTTTGTGTTATTCATGTTTTATTGCAGCTGCATTCAAGCATATTTTGCTTATTTGAGTTTTAATGCAACAAAATTCTAGCATCTTCGCTACTTAGCTTGTATTCAGAATATACATAGAAAAAGGAAATATATTATCTTCTGTCTTTGAGGTGCTTTAGTTGAGAATAATAATTTTATAGCCCTAATCAAATCTGTGCTTTAAATGAGGTAACATCTGTTGCCCATATGAAGAGTTATGAGCTTCAATTCAAATTTAGTAGTTATACCTATATCCTATAAAATTATGTGCTAACATAATGATATGCACAATTTTTTGTATTCAGATCAAAGATGCTATATTTGAATGAAACCCGTAAATTAAATTATTAGAGCATAAGGCGTTATATTTGATAAATCTTATGACTGTTACTAATTTGAGTTGTCTAAAATGTTTTATATTTGAAAACGTTCTTATATCAAATAAATTTTTATTTCTCCATAAAAAATCTTATATTTTATAAACTCTTATATCTTGATCATAGTCTTAATATTTATATAAAGCTTCTGATATTTGATTTAGACCCATTATGTATATTTAAAAAATTGTATTTGATAAAACATTACATGTTCCTCTTCTTAATGACTTAATTACTAGTAAGTGATGTGATCCTATTTTAAGTGTGGATTGTGGAGTGTTTCCTTACTTTTTAGTTAATTGCAAAGTCAAGAAATTACATCATAGATTTGTTAATGCGGTATAAGCTGACTTATGTAATTGCTATCTCAGGTACCATTGAATAATATGTTTGGTTATTCAACCTCCTTGCGTTCGATGACCCAGGTAATAAATACATGACTAGAAGTTTGGTATTTTGTTATAGGGACTTATACTCCCTGTGTTTGTGTTTAAGTATAAGTATATATCTTTTAAGTCTATGTTTTGATTGAAGGAAAATGAAGCAAAAATTTATGTTTTGATTGAAGGAAAGTGAAGCAAATGAATCGAAGATCTAATAATTTATGGGTTAATTATTGACATGCAAATCTAATAGTTTATGTTTTGATCCTAATTATTGACATGCAAATCAAATTCATGAAAAATCAATGCCAAAAACCACCATAAAAAAGAAACTTCCGCCAAGTTAACAGGAATTCATAACTAAAGTGACAAAAGAAACTAAACCACCGCATAATCACATCATAAAGGCCCAATAGAAATGATAAAATTAAATCTTAGCCAACCAAATAATGGGTATCCTGAATATAAGGAACGAGAAAACCAGAAAAGCCCATAGATCAACCAATAGTAAAGCGAGAAAGTGCATACCAAATTTGGTGGTATAATTAGTTCAACAATTAATCACCTCCAGATTATTGGATGACAAGGCTTAACATTTCTTAATAATCAATTTAGCTTGAAATTTTAGAGAGAGGGTTGTATTGTGAATAAAGGAGCACATAGAATAATTGATTCTATTGTTCATTTTAACCCAAATATTATAAATCAGAAGACTAATAATGATCAGTTAGAGATTTTTTTTATAAGGAGAGGCAATGTCTTTGATGAACTCAAGAACCTGAAAAAGATGGTTGGTTCTAAAATAAAGTGATTGCCTTAGGCTAAATGGCCCTCAATAGATCTTTGAAGTATAGGCAAAAACTGCATGAGAATGCATATCAAAATTTCCCTTAACATAAACACATTTGTGCTTGCTGTGAAGCTCTAGCTATCATATTATTACATGTTGGAGGCCATCCAAGTGTTTGTGGAAAATGTGAGAGAGTGCCCATTGGACCGAACATATTTAGCCCAATTAATGCAAGAGAGGTAGGTCTGCAAAGCCTTTTTAGCTGAAGAAAATGAGTAAAAAAGTTTATTAGACCATAGGATTTTATCTTCCCCCTCAAAGTAGGCACATCCAAAATTACGTTATATATATGTGGCACTAAAGAAAGATTCTGAAGGGGCAGTCATTAGTGATCATTCAATGAGATGGTGGAAAGAGGTGAGTTTCTAGGTAGATTGAGAAGGTAGTCACACATGGGACCAAACTTTCAATAACCAATGAGCCACTAAAGTGCTTTTATTTGGTACCATCTTCAATTTTGAAATTGAGCCACATCTCAGAGAGTTGGCCTCATGAATTGTTTTATACATGAAAAGAGAGCTCTCAGATATAAGCATAAGACCCTTTCTACTAAGAGCTCTAAAGGCTAAAAAAAAACATATGATTTTCTATGCTGCTAGTGTTTAGAGCGGATAAGAATGTTATGCCAAAAACCCCTATTATTTTAATTAAAATAGTTTGATACAAAGCAATGCAATAAATACATTTGAAATAAAAGAAGAGCATCGACTGATCACTTTATTGTTAATGCTTTTCAACATATGAAGAGATATCAGTTAATAAGCTATATAGTTCCAAAAAGTGAATCTCAAAAGTGAAAATATGTACCAAAAGATAAACGTTCTTTTTTTTTTTTTTTTCAAATGTCCATCCAGGTTTGAATTTTTCTAGAAAAGGATGAAAATCTATCGATGGGAGAGGCATTCCTTACTTAAAAGGTGTTGAAGAGATCTTGAATTTAGATATGTTGGAGGAGGTGGTTGCATTAGAGATAAAACTAATGAATGTGATGCCACTCTTGTCTTAGTTCACTTTAAAGCCATACAGGCTTTAAAATTAGTGGGATATCGTTTTAGTCTAATCATTGAAGCAGCATTGTTTTCCTAAAGATGTGAAGGTCATCCACATATACGAGATGCAAAATATGCAATGATTCTTGATTGGAAGGAAAAGCTTTTTTCTGAAAAAATCATCTATGATAGAAGACAAGGTAGCCATGACAAATGTGAAAATGTGGGGAGAGAGGACACCCTCGTCTTATACCTGTTGAGGAGTTAAAATAGTCATATATGCCCCCATTGATAATAACATAATGGTGCACATCATATATACATCCACTGTTATATTTCACAAATTGTCTTAATATACCTTTATTAATATGTCTTTGCCACTAGAAGATTTGATTATTACTATAAAATGCAATTGCGAGCGGCCTGCGAAACTCACGAATGAAGCACGGAAGCAGCCGGGCTCCACGACCTGGGAGAGGAAAGGTAGAAAGAGCTTCATTGTTTTCTGTAACATAATGCAAGTGATTACGCGATCTCAGCCGTTAGATGTGCAGAGCTTTGTGAACCGGGCGGTTCTTTCCAATGCGGCCGGTCCGACGGCTAGCTGGTTTAACCGGTGATTCTATCGGTTTTTAGCTGGATCGACTACAAACCGACTTTTTTTATAGGACTAGACCGATTCCCAGTTCAACCGGTCGGCCCGGCCGATCCGGTCCAATTTTTAAAACCTTGAGTTATACCATTTTAGGGCTTAGGCTGGGAAGGGGGAAAATATACCTTTAGTCCAAACAAAGAACAGAGTGGCAGATGAGAAAACAGGGAAAGGGCGCCGCCCGTGACAATAGACACCCTACCCGGCAAAAACTCTAGCAGAGCGCCCTTAAGCTTATTCAATCCTTTCTTTTTTAACGTGCATTCAAATTCCTAGCATTCAAACGCGGCCATTAGATGTAGATGATCAGTCTCTGATCTATTTTAATATTGACAGGGGAAAGGCGAATTCACCATGGAATACCTGGAGCACTCTGCAGTTTCCCAAGATGTACAAACGCAGCTTACCAACACCTACAAGGCTAGCAAGGGAACAACGGATTAATGCTTCGTTTGGGATGACTTTTTTTACTGCTTTTGAAGGCAGATTTCTGATAAAATAAAATAAAATTTTGTACTAGAAATTTGTTTTAAGAAGCAGTAAGAAAGCCATCCCAAACGAAGCCAAAGTTATACATTGTTTATGCTATTCTTATTCAGAGGCGTCAAATTACAGAAACAGCTAGGGTTCTTACAGCAAATTACATAAAAGTTGTAACGGCTGATCTTTTTTTTTTTTCCCTTTTTTTAGTGCGATGAGATGCAATTTATATGGGACTTTGATACGGTCATGTCCCACTTGATTAATCCCTCTTTGAGAGGATCTGTATGTGCCTATTTGACGCTGATTTACTCTGTAATAAGTTCACCATAATTTTGATTGATTAAATGAGTAATCTATATGTAGCGCTAATGAGCAGTAGATTATTTGGCATATGTTATTATTATTTATAAAATAAAAAATGGAAAAATAAGAGAAAATTAACTTCTTTGATATTTATATTTAAAACAGGAAGTATCAATGGATGGTAAGTTATGTAATGAAATTATTTAGCTATAATTTTTTTTTTAATTTCTCATTTTTTGTTTGCAGATATAAATTATTTGAACCAAATTTAAAGCATTTGATTCAAATTAAGGCTTTGTTAGGGATAGCTTTATCAAACAGCTTTTTAATATTTTTTTAATTAAAAGAGTTTTTCTTCAAAACACTTTTTATTCATTTAATATAAAAATGGATTATTTGAAGGAGTTTTGATTATAAATGAAATGATTAGAATTTTGCTCTTTAAAAGCTATATATAGATCTTATTTTCATCCATTTGAGGAGGTTAGTATGAAGTCATAAAAAGTGTTTTGAAGGAAAGTGTTGGGTCTATTAGCACTCAATGCTTATCGGCATATATTGGCAACATGCTTGATGCATGTTATTGGAGAAATTATTATGTGCAGATGTTGAACGTAACTGTACATTCAGAGATTAATCATAATGAGCCAAGTCAGCAATATCGAGCAGTACTGAGCTGCGGTACTGAGCGATGTTTTGGTTGGTCTTTGGACGATGTTCGGCGCCCGCACAATGATTTCACCCATTATGGCCACGAAGTTTGATGCTTTTCGTCGCCACTAAGGTAGATGCCTATCATTATCACCAATGGTTGCTTGGTTGTCGGCCTATCTTGGATTCTTTGGCTGGTTAAAATAAGATGTGTCAATCTAAATATTTAATCATGCTCTACATAAAATTTATTGATTTGATTACCTCAATCCCTCTCCAATAAGCATCAACTAATGTATCTATGTACTCAATTGATTTTCTTAAATTAAAAAGGATAATCATACCACTAACTTCTAAGGATGACTCCTAAATTTCTCATTTACTAATGACTAATACTACATTCTTGAATTGTATTGTTATTTATAAATAATGAAAAATTTTCATATCAACACAATTTGTAAAATTTTCTTGTAAAACATTTCGGTCATTCTTATTTATTTTTATTAAAAAAATTTATCTTAAATTATTTATTATTGAATCATTCATAATCATGCAAAAACAATATGCTTTGAATTTTAATCTTAAGGCTCGTTTAATTGCTTGCAAATCGAAAATATATTTAAAAATATGATAATTTCAAATTTACTTTATTTTGAATGAAACTGAAATCCTTATACTCAACAAAAAATTTAAGAGTTTATAAATATAAGCAGTTTTAATTTCTATCTTTGTTTCAGGTCAAATAATGAACAATCATTTTGTCACATTTTTTAAAATGTTTTATAACTTAGTCCAAATAAATGAACTTCAATCATAGTTGATCAATGTGTGCTCAATTATTAGGCACTTAAGCGACAACAATGAGATAAATTTTTTACTATTTTCTACACTAATTTTTTAGCATAATTTTTTTTGAAAGCAACAAAAAAATAATGATCAAAAGTTATCCCAATCAAAGCCAAAATCACTTTGTGGCGTTCTCCGAGTTTTAGTCCCACATTGTTATTCGTCTCAGATGGCAAGCTAAAGATTCACCATATATGAACTTCTTCTCTTCTAACTTTAAAACTATATGACTGCATGATATGCAAGGCCAACAATTATTAGGTCAGGTGACCTGACGTAGCTCTACGTTCGGACGTCAATAACATGTCACCACGTGATCTTACTCAATACCGCGCGGCCCGACGACCTGACCCGGGATTGCTATGTTTTCGTATTGCTAGGTATTGCTTGGCAATAATGAAAAATATCGCTCTGTGAAGACCAATACCGAGCAATACCGAGAATTACCGAGTTGGTATTGCTCGGTATTTCTTGGTATTACTCGGTATTGGTCTTCACATAATGGTATTTCTCGTTATTGCCGAGCAAAATCGACCAATACCGAGCAAATACCGAGCAATACCTAGCAACACGTGAATATAGCAATCTTGTCTCCGTTCTGGGTCGGGGTTGTCGGGCCGTGCGGTAAATAGTGAGAACACGTGACACTATTTTAGTGACGTCCGAATGTAAAACTACGTCAGGTGACCGGACAAAATAAAAGTTCGTAAACCACACAATGCAGCATACACCAATTTTTAAAAGGGTATTTCTAGAAAGAAATCCTATAATAATAGCTTAATATTATTTGTTTTTCTATTCAAAATTAACTTAAGCTCGTCGGCTAATTAGTAACGGCACACAAAAGTATGGTATTATTAAGAGTTAAATCTAACTTATTGAATGTGGTTTAGACTTGTTTGGGACCGTTTCATTATTGTTTTCTAAAGCGGTTTTCTAGTACAAAATTTTTTTGAATTAAAAATTTTTATATTAAGAAGCTGCTTTAGAAAGCACTAAGAAAGCCGGGGTAACATTCTTGTAATAGAGCTGCTTAAGAGATTTCACCAAAGAAGTTTTAGGTGGTATTTTTGACATAAAATGGACATTATAAAAGCTTTTTGACAATATTAACATGTATTTTTCTTATTCATAGAATTGTATCAAAATGGATTCCTCTCAAGTTCATTTCTTAAAATAAAGCTTTGTTTATGATGGTTTTTTTTTCTTTCTTAAAACAAATTTTTAGTATAAAAAATTAAAAATCTTGTACTAAAAAACTACTTTAAGAAGCAATAAAAAAGTCGTCCCAAACTAAATCTAAAGCTTGCATTAGATAATTAATGGAGCTATTAATGAAAATTTGACATTTTCAAATTATGTAAGAGAACTATCCTCTGTCTTCATATCTCTTTTTTAATATTGATGCAATCTCATTCAGTCTAGCCTCTCATAATAATGAAGGCTCTTTAGTTAGTATAATTTAATATTTTGTTAGTTTGTCTCATCTTGTCTATACTAATGATTTCATTGCCTTTAGCGAAACGGTGCATAGAAATCTCCAAAGTCTTCAAACTTTCCACTCTTAATTCTATCTTCTCATTGGGGTTGCTATTAACTTGGAGAAAAGAATAATTGATTTGCTTGATTTGTTCCTAATTTAATGCTCTTGCTTAACTGATAAATTTCAAAATTGGGTGCCTCTTAGGCTTCGTTTGGGACGGCTTTTTTATTACTTTCTAAAACGGAGTTTTTTATTGTTATTAGGGGTATCAATAAATGACCCGATTTTGAAAATTCATGTGACTCCTTAGGTAAAAAGAAACTAAACTCTTAAATATCAAGAAGCTTTTTGATATAATGGTTGAAATTTTATTATGAATCTTTTCAGTTAAGTGTGTTCATCCCGAAGAAATTTTGGGATGAGTGATCTCCTGTGAACTTACACCAATATGACAAAATCGCGAGGTCTTTAGGCCAAAGCAGACAATATATCAATAGGGAAGAGTTTGAGATGTTACAAATGGTATCAGAACAATACATCAGTCGGAAGATAGCAACTAAGTGTCATACAAGATAAAATACTATGTCATGAGATCCATCTCTTAAACCATGTATGGAACAAAATACTATGTAGTGGGAGTCACCACTAGAATTTGAAGGGGTTACCTCTAGAATCCTATATGCGTGGTGGATGATTATGGGATTAATATACTAACGAGGATGTTAATTACTTAAGTGGGGGAGATTGTGAAACTCCTAAAGTAAAAAGAAGCTAAACTCTTAAATATCAAGATGCCATTTATTGTAATGGTTGAAATTTCATTAAGAAACTCTGTAGTTAAGTGTGCTCATCCTAGAGAAATCTTGAGATGAGTGACCTCCTAGAAATTTACACAAACAAGTCAAAATTGTGAGGTCCTTAGGTCAAAGCGGACAATATCTCGATATGTAAGAATTTGACTGTTTCAATTTAGGCATGAGTTGACCAGATTAATTTTGGGTCGATCAGGTTCAGGGGTTTAGGTTGATCTAAAGCCCAAAATTGACAAAAACAAAAGGCTAGTTTATCACATGCTTGAGTCAAACAATTTAGATTCGTGTTAAACTGATAATTTTTGGGTTAAATGAGTTGTACTTGGGTTAAATGGGTTATGTTGATCTAAGAAATTATAAGATTTCTATAATAAACAGATCGAATTGCTTAGATTTGGGTCATTCAGGTTCGAGTCAAATATTTCGACTCATGACAAACATGCCAAGTTTGGGTCATGCTTATTTGGGTTAAATCAATTTTAAGTTATACCTGAACCCAACCCGCCAACTTGAATTGAAATCCATAATCATTTCCTAAGCGAGATATCTTATAATCCCTAAAATTTTCTTTTCTTAAGCAAATTGAAAATCTATATGCTAAACTTATTTGTCATGGAGACATTGGCAAGAAGCTTCATTTCAAATGTTGGACTCAAAGCACACTTACCAAGAAAGAAGGTAGGCCATACATGCCTTCCCTTTCTATTCTTAACTTTATTAGCAAGGTGAAAATAGTTTAAAATGACCTCTTGAATAGTAGCTCATTAAGCATATGGATTGTTAGAGTTTGTGACTCAATTATGTTAGGCTTGGGCCAAAAAATTCATGGTGAGATATATGAGGTGGTAGTTGAGGGATTGGGCTGATATAATTTTCTTTTTATATCTAATATATGTCATGTGAGTCGTCATTCTCTACTTATAATTGTCTTTCTTTGACAAAGTGAATTCTTATTCTCCTTCGCTTGTAATATTTTACCCGACAAGAATTTACACATAAAATTATGTGTTTTAAAATTTTGTTTTGTGATTTATTCTTCGTTCTTATTATTACACGGAGTAATGAACTTCCCCTATTTTTGAGAAAATCTTACTCTAATGCCTACTCTGCATCTCTTGCTTTAGACCAGTGCAAGTACTGATATCCCTTCTTGTCTTTTATGAACTTCTGTTGAAGGGCAAATGCATATTACTCACCACTATTTGTCTTGGTGGTGAAGAGCCGGCTGGGCAAAGCCCAGGTCCCTAGTTCGAATCCCTTGGCAAGCAGTAAAAGCCTTAAGTGTTGGCCCGTGTAAATTGGTGTGGGTTGCATGCTAGGTCGACCGGAGTTTACACTGGCCTAAGGACAGTGCTTCCTCGTGCCAAAGGACAGTGCTTCCTCGACAAAAAAAAAAAAAAAAAATGCATATTTGGAGAGATAATTTTGATATAAAGGTAACATTTGGGAGAGAGATAATTTTGATATAAAGTTTTGTTAGAGATAGCTATCTTTTTGCTTTTTAAGTAGTTTTTAATTACAAAAACTTATAGAAATTTTCATATTAAAAATATGTTTTAAAAAACAGTAAGAAAGCCTCAATTTTGTCCTTCATCAATTGAACTTATTTGTGCAATAGACCTCAATTTATTTTCTCATGTGCTGGTTTGGCTTTGCCTCCTAAAAGGCTTTGGGGCAATCTTTATATCCATAATGCTAATTTTGGTCCCATATGACACTTTCACATTCATTTTATTTCTGTTCTCGATAAGACACTACAGGAAAATCGTCAATTACCGACGGATTTTTCCGGCGGCTTGCTGCTAGCCTACTTTTCCGGCGGCCTAAATTTTAGAAAAAATTCTGACGGTTTTCCGGCGGTTTTGTTTCCGGCACATATGCCGTCGAAAAGCCGCCGGAAATTTATAAAACCGCCGGAAAAAGACCATTTTCCGCCGGATAATGCCGCCGGAAATGGCTGAATTTCCTGTTGTGTGAGTCCTTGATTCTCTTAGAAATCAAGTTTCTGTATGCTATTTTATACTATGCTATTACTCTGTTGGCTTGCACTTCAAGCAGTAAACAATGTCATGCTATTGTTAAATGCACACGCTACATTAAACACTGGTGCTTACTGCTTATTAGGAAACCTGCCCAGATAATAACAAGGAAACTAACAAACATTTAAAAAGCTAACTGTAAATCTGAAAAGTTTTGGTGAAGATTCATTGATCAATCTTTTAGAAAGAGAACCTGCTACCATTTTACGTTGTCCTGTTTTTAGGAAAACTATTGGTTGAAAACTACATATCAAGAGAGCTTTGTGCATAAGAAGAGAAGAGAGCTTTTACTTCTGTTCACTACCATATCTCTATCCAATGAAATCAGAGCAAGGACTAAGGTTTACATCATTATTGAGAGGAGAGGTGGTCATGTTATCACTTTGAAGTGAGATTGTAGGATATCATTAAGGAGTTTTCTACGTCCATCATCTCATAGTATAGTTAGATTTCGTCCGATTAGAACAAAGTTTAAATAAACTAAATAGTTAGATTTCGTCCGTCATCTCCTTTGGCTGTGGACTGGGCCGTATGGTTTTTATTTGAGTGGTTTTGGTTGAGGTCTGCATGCAGGGGCGGAACCAGCTTTAATTTTGAGGAGGGGGGATACAGTATAAAAATAATTAAATATTAAAAAAATAATATTATATATTTATATATTACGAAAAGTTTTTTTTTTAAAAAATTAAGCAAGAAAAATAAAGAAAAAAGTTGTAATTAAACTGTCATGAAAAACATGAAAGAGAATATTAGAACTAAATGTGAAGAAATATATAGATATTTTAGGGCAAGTTAGGACAAAAGAGTTTTTTAGGGGGGCAAAAGTAATTTTTTAGGAGGGACAAAAAATTATTTACTCTTCTATAAATTTTTTTTTTTGAGGGGGGGCTATCCCCTAAGGATTATATGGTTCCGCCACTGTTTGCTTGGTGTTTGGGTTTTGGATGAGGGGTATTGGTTTGAGTTTGGCTGTGTGGGTGGGCAAATTATTGCGTCAGGTGATCGAACGCAGAGATGCGTTCGGTCTCTCTCTATCTACAGTAACCTGCGCTTTGCTGTAGCAGTGCTACAGTAAAGCGCAGGTTACTGTAGACAGAGAGAGACCGAACGCA
>NW_021319136.1:119753-139858 GCF_001605985.2 Dendrobium catenatum | reverse complement strand
TGAACATTTTTTTTTTTTTAGGGTGGACATTTGCCCACCCTAAGCCCTTGGTGGATCCGCCCTTGACTCCACAAGAGGAATCATTCAAGCTATCATAACCATCAACAAGATCCAACAAATCCTACATAGCAACGACATGTGAAGTAATAGAAGATAGCGCTACACCAGCCACCTTGTTAACATCACACAAACTCAAATTCATCATATTCACATTCTCAATACAAGGTTCAGAATCAATTCCTTGATGAGACATCTCAACAATAGCATAATTATATTCTTGTTTCTTATTTTTTTAGGGCTATTACGGTTATGCTAATAATGGAAAACTTTAAGAAATTCTTGTTAGAAAAAGGTAGACCATGGTATCAAAGTAAATACAAGTTGATTTCTAATGTGTTGGGAATCTTAGGGTTATTTCGATGTTAAGATTGAATTAGACTGATAATCAATGATCTATTTTGATCAAATTTCTAACGGTTTTACTTTTCAATTAACAATCATAATTTTATCTGATTAGTACTTTTTTCAATATTTTTTAAAAAAATTTGCTGTGAAAAATTATTTTTTGAAATCAGAATAGCAATTTCAAAATCAATTTTATAAAAAAAATGCACCCGTTCCAAACAGACCTTTTGTATAATTATTAACTTGCATTTTCAAGAAGTTAATATACCCAGTTACTGTTGGAAAAAATGGTCATGTAAATATTCTGTGTTGATTTAAGATTAATAAATACTTATATTTGTATCAATCAATATATCTAAACTTTCTTCCCTTGAATTTGGAGTATATTTGCATATGATAAGTCACTATATTTTCTATGT
Source organism: Dendrobium catenatum (assembly GCF_001605985.2). NCBI lineage: Eukaryota > Viridiplantae > Streptophyta > Magnoliopsida > Asparagales > Orchidaceae > Dendrobium > Dendrobium catenatum. The sequence goes on along the minus strand of NW_021319136.1, from coordinate 139,034 downwards.
TTATTTGGAGGAACAACATTTTTCATTAGTTAGTTTATCAAATTTTTTCTTTATATATATATATATATATATATATACACGTAAGGCCATATCATGCGGTACTCAAAAGTAACTCAAAAGTAAATGATTGAGAATTCTCTTTATAAGCTTTGAGTTGTCACACCATTTGCACTTTCGATGATAAGGGCTTTGAGGTGACTATAATTTTCTATAAATATATTTATAATTTTAATGAAATGATTTTTCTTTTAATTATTATGAATATTATAAATATTTCAAAGAATAAAAATAATAATAATTACCTTATAATTGTCACATATAGATAAATTTAATTGTAAAAAGCAAATTTTTATCATCGAAATCTCTAAGAATTTAGTAAAACATTAATAGTTAAATGAAAATATGAAAGTGAAATGAAAAATAAAGCTCGGATAAAGCTCTTTTAAACAAATTTTTAGATTATAGAATGAGTATATGATGCTTATTCTCAACAATTATGATGACGACTGTATTAATGTAATTATTATTTCCTTGCCTTTTCATAAATTTTGGATGGTTGGGATTTAATTATCCAGTCTAGTTCTATAAAAATCATTTTGATTTGACTGGATTAAATTTTAGCCACCCAAAATAACTAGGGATTTTTAGCCACGATTTTACTGTTCAATAAAAATGTTATAGAAACCCCAAAAGTAGGGGTGTCAATATTTGACATGACCCGAAAACCCAATTCTAACCAGAACCGAAAATTTCGGGTTCAGGTCAACCTGAAGATTACAACCATATTGTAAAACTAGGTAGGGTTCGGGTTGACCCCGAAACCCGAAATCAATCCGGTTTGACCCATTTTTAATTAATTTATGAGGGTTTTAAAAGATTGTTATGAAATAAGTAAATACTTTTTCCAAAAATTAATAAATAATGTTGTCCAAATTTAATTAAGTTTGATTTATTTTAAATTAATTGAAGTAAATTTTACCTTAATTTAATTTAGGTTTAAATAAATCGAATTAAATAAAAAAATTATTAAAATATACCAGAAGTAGGTTGAGTTTGGGTTGATCTGGACCTGAAGCGGGTCGGACTCGGGTCCGTAAAACCGTCCCATTTGCAAAAACGGGTAGGATTCAGGTTGGGTTGAATAGTTCTGGGTTATACCTGAACCCAACCCGTGACCAAATTTTGACAGCCCTACACAAAAGAGGTTAGTAACGACTCAAATATCACTGGCACTACAAATATCATGCTAACTTCAAAGATTTAAAGACACGATATCAGTGCATACTTTAACATACTATAATGTTATTGCATGTTGATGCAAATTATAAATATTTTATCAACAATTATTTTTCAGGCATAAAATGAAACAATATATTTATAAAACTCAAATATAACAAATGGATTTCCAAACAATGATGCAAAAAGAGTTCTGTATAATCACGTAAAAATGTTGTTGATCTTTCATGTCATTCATTATGGATGACAACATATTAAAGATGTTGTCACAATGATTCAAATGCTTAATGTTTATGAGCTATCATGTAATGAAAGTTGATGAGACACATAATGCGCCCCCAATGAGAGAAATTTCTTTTTTTGCTTTATGGCTTTCAATTACTATTTTAGGCTTCCTTTCATTATTAAGGAGTTGAAGAAGTTGTTCACATGGAGTAGTGCCATCCTGCATAGCTTACACTGAATTCATTCATGATTTTTTGACGGGTTATTTGAATTCTTCAACAAAAGAGGACAAGCGCTTGTCATTGTGCATGGAAGTTCATTTTTTCTCTTTTGGTTTATGACATACCCTAACAACTTTCTTTATCTTATGCAATCATGAAAACTTGGGGTCTTATCAACTTCATGGAGTGGAAGTTGGCTCACTTCTTCATGCATAAGTGGTAGCTAATATTGATATTGAGGATGTTGAAATGATGGCTTAGAGCTAGGGGAAAAAAATTCACATTTCTATTAAAGTGCCCGATGTAACTAATGATAAAGGAGTTAGAGTAGTGATTGAGGAAGCTGATGACAATAATAATGGTGGCGTCAATAAAGATTTTGAAGTGAAAGATGAAGAAGACCATGGGCAATCTGCTGATCACATGAAGGGGTTGACATCAATATTAGTGGGTGGAACTAACTAATTATAGGTGTTCTTTAACATTGTAGCATTAACAACCGTTGATCCAATAGTTGATGTGATGAATGTTGTTAGTAACATTGGTGTGGTGATGATCGGAAGAATATATAGTATGAATGAGTACGGCGACAAAGGCGACAAAGGCCATTTTGAAAATCGCAGTGAGGATCGAGAAGTCATCATGCAAGTTGCAAGCAACATTTTGAAAATTCGGCCGAACATTGAGCTGGAAGAACGAAAAGTTCAAACATCAAATATTTAATAGGAGTAGAATTGGATTTTAACTCGACGTCATAATTAACAATGAAATCCAAGTGGGTGAAGAGTTAGAAAGCTAATGAATGAAGTCAACATACATGTGTAATGAAAAGGTCATGGTTTGATACAAGAAGAGCGACACTTGTTGACGATGGCTTATAAGTACGAAAATTATTAGATTAAGCCGCATCCGTTGTTCAATATTAAATTATATTGTAAATTAAAAATTTAAACATCCTCAATTATATTCATATGGCGTATTATTATTGGACAATAGACACAACATTGAGCCCATCATCCACACCCTTATAAGTTCTCCTACAAGCTAAAACTTTAGGGGAAGAAATATTCATAGTCCTCAAGTTAGCAAATTCGAGATAACAACTAATTCTACTCATATATTCATTACTCATTAGTCTCACATTGCATCTCATAAATATATATAATATTCTCTTTTTACTGGAGATATCTCTAATTTACAAGGTTAGAAGAGGCTATCCAATGTGCTTCAAAAGTTATGCCATGACCAATAAAATTTTATGAAATTTATATAATTGACAATCAATTAATCCAATGCGCGGCATAAATTTATATACAATACCCAAAAAAAAAAAAATGTATACATCTCTTGAAAATTTTTCCTCATTATGTTACTTCTCTTTTTTACTCTCCATAGCTTACTCACAACACGCCTCTCTTATCCCCCTCTCTATATAGAGTAATTATTACGTCCGGACAAAAAAACGAAAATCCGGACGTATACCGAGCAATACCGAATGCATAATACTGAGTTTTAGGTGATGTGGCGCGTGATTATTGGTCTTTAAACGCGTCAGGTGACCTAACGTAATAATTGCTCCTGTATATATTGAAAAATTCTTTCCACTTAGTTTTTTTTTTTTTTGAATAAGCAAGTCAGATTTTAGCGAACATTTGAGAGCAGAAGTCAAAAGTTGTCTACTCTATGTCGTTTATTTTTCAATTTTAAAGAGAAAACTAGCTTTTCATAGAGCTGTGGTTCTTGTGCTTCTAAAGTCTCTTATCTCAACAACCACTCCACTGCATTGCAGACAAATGTTTGCGTAGTCAGATTTTCAAAGCAGGACAAAACAATAGACTAATAGAGTACATTAATTAGAACAATTTAAGCTTGCAAGTCAATTTTTTATGCTTCCTAAAGTCTCTTTCGAATACTTAATGCGAGCCCTGAAAAACGTTGCAGAATTGAATTAAGGCCAGCAACATCATATCTCAATATGCTATATATTTATATGACTATGGGAAGAAAATATTTTATGCGACAACATAAACCGAAATTGCCTTATTAGTGTAAGGGGCAGTTGGTACAAAAATATTTAACCCATGCTATTCATTTATTTATATGCAATTTTAATTTATGTAAAAAAGTGTGTTGAAAAGGGCTTCATCTCTAACATTTTGATAAAGAGAAATGCATATATACTTCTTGTTGTATAGAAATATATCATAATGATAACGCAATAGTGCTAAATAAAGTTTGAAGGAAAAATGCAAAAAATAGGGTTATGTAATTATGTCATGACGTGTTATGCGTTAGGATGAGCTTCAAAGTCTTTGAATTTGCATGTAGATTTGCTCAATACGTGATATTCAAGGGAGGCACTAATTTCAGCGAAAATCAGAGGACTTTGAAGTCTAATTTGATGTAAAATAGATTGAGATATTGTTAGTTTTGTGTGAAATCTGATTGTGTTGATCAATCACATTTTACTATTGCACGAACTTCAGTTCAATTTGTTGCATTCACTGGGGTGGAGGTGGTGGTGCTAGGGGGTCCTCCTTTTTCAACATAGAATGCTTGACGCTGTGTACTCAAGCACGCCGGTGCTGCGTACCCGAATGCAATGGCGTTGCGTACTAGAATGTCGTGACGTTGTGTACCCGAGCTCCCTAGCGCTATGTTCCCGAGCTACCTGGCGCTGTGTTCCCGAGCTCCCTTATGCTATGTTCCCCAGCGCCTCGTCGTTGCAGAATTTGATGGAAGAAACAACAAAGAACGAAACTATGCAGCGCCATAGATTTGGCACCGCAACGCTGCAGGTTTGAGCGCCGCAACATCATGATGACAGAGGCTTGAGAGCTCCAAATTGGCGCCACAATGCTTTGAGGCAGATTTAATAAATTTCTTTCTTGCTTTTTTGAATGGTGGCATCCATTTGTATTATTAATTTGACTTTCTTTTCTGTTTAGATTGTGAGAAAGGTGTAAGAGAGAAGAGAAGCAAGAAGAAAGCAAGAGAAGAGAGATTTGCTTATTTTCCCCCATTTTCATAATGGATTTCTTAATGTTGTGTGGCTCAGTAGTTATTTTTTTTCGATTTCAGATATTTTCACGTTAAATCTTGTTGTTCTTTACTTTATGTTGCTTTACTCTTTTTTTTTGTCGCATTGCTTTACTTCCATTCCCAACACATTCTTATGCAATTTTTTTGGAAAAAAACTTAATGATCAATGTCCTAAGCAAAACTCACACGTGTAATTACAAAATATATATGAGTGATATTAAATTACAATTATAAATTTAATTTTGAAGTGATAAAAAATTAAACATAATCTACAATATTAATGGATGTAGTGCAAATATAGGGGTGGCAAATTCTTTTTTTTAATTTATTTAAATGCTCAAATTATTCTCCTCATACGAACACATTCAATATATATAAAAAAAAAAACGTCATGTATATCTAATGAGAGATCCTTCAGTTAGCACATGTCAAAAATTTCTGTAGTCCATATCTCACATGACTAATGGGACTCACAAAATTCACATAAATCCACTGATTATTTGACTCACCCTACTCAAATAAATTAATATTTATAATATTATTATTATTTATTCTTATGCTCTCTGTACCATGTGACCCAAATTTTCCAATCAGTGAGACCATGCATGTGCCCAATATCGATTCACCTTCAAAAATATAAAAAAAATAAAAATTAAATTAACTCAATATTTATTTTATTTGGAGACTTCGATGAATTCTAATTTTTTTTCAAAATTAGTTAATATTTTAAGTCAATTAAAACAGATTCATACATACAAAACATACATAAGATCTGACCCTAGATCTTAGTTGATAGTTTAAGCTCTCAACCAACAGATCATAATGAGCTGTTTAATTAGATAAAAACTTGATGAGTCAACAGTACAACCTCATGAACATGACCTCATTAATTACTAATTAATTAAGCAGAAAGCTTAATTTTCCCTCCTAATTAAGACCTACAACTTTGACTAAAATCAGCAAGTAGGTGAGCAAGCCAATATAATCAGATTCCAACTTAGCGACGTGTCTCCATTATGATAATCTCACAAATTCAACACATTTACCAAACTCAGTCCACGACTTTTTAACGTATCTACACGAGTGATGAAGGTCAACAACTTCTACACAAAAGAGGGTGAGGAATTAATAACTTTTGTGAAAATAACTTGTTACTGGATCCCCCTCACCCACCACAACCATCTCCACCATCTTGTTCTCATCATCACCGCCGCCGTTGTCATCGAAAAGGCCTAATTCTTCTTCCAAATAGGCCAGCCAATTCCTTTTCTCTCCTGCGTCAGCTTCTTCTGTGACGATCACATCATTCCAGACCTCAGGCTCGATGTCGATTGCAAGAATTTCGTCAATAGAATCATTGAAATCATCGAAGTCGAGATTGGAGGGGATGGAGATGGAGGTTGTTTCCGATGAGGAGGAGCTTGCTGGTGTGTCTTGATCTGCGTTGGCTGTGCTGACGATGGTCGGTGTTGGAGAAGACGAGGATTGCTCGTTTGATTTTAGTCTTTTTTTGAGATGAGTGTTCCACACATTTTTTATCTCGTTGTCTGTTCTTCCGGGAAGGGAGGAAGCTATTTTAGACCATCTGCAGGAGTGGCGCTTGGATTTCAGTTTAAAAATGAACGAGCATGTCTATATATAATAGAAAATTAAAAAACAACGAAGATCTCACTTGTTTCCGAGCAATCCATGGAGCTTGATTACGGTCTCTTCCTCCTCTATACTAAAGTTGCCTCTTTTGATATCAGGGCGGAGATAGTTGATCCAACGGAGGCGGCAGCTCTTACCGCATCTCAGCAACCCTGTACTCATATATTTAAAAATGAAAACTTTTGCCTTGTCATTCACTGTTTCATTGGGGAGAGGAATTTTTATTCTGCGTCATTCAAAAGTGTACCGCACTCTATATCGAGCACGGCACAACGCTCAGTACCAAGCAGGTACCAGACGGTTCTCTCCTCGGATGCCGACACAGAATAAAAATTGAGGGAGAGAGAGAAGAGGGTAATGACCTGCTTGCTTAGGGAGAGCACGCCAGTTTCCATGGCCGAACTTGCGGATATAGGCCATGAGTCTCATGTCTTCCTCCGGTGTCCAAGCTCCTCTGTTGAGTCCAACTTTCTCACAGCATGGAGCTCTGCCTCTGCCCATTCTATTTGCCTCTGAAATTCTCTTGTTCTCGCTGTCCCTTGTTCTATTATGACCTCTACATATTGAATATATATACAATATCTTCGGAAGCTTATTGCATGTTGTGGTCTGTAATTAATAAAGAAGCTATACCGAAGAGCTTGGATGGATATATAGTGATACGTGCAGGGATCGAGAGGGGAAGGGAGAGATTTGTTGATGATGGCAAAATATAGAAAATATATGAAAAAAAAAAAAAGAGTCAAGGATTCTCTCTGCCCACCAAACCCAAATAAAAAATAATACAAGCAAAGAAAAGAGAAGAAGAAAAAGACGGGTTTGATTAATGAAAGGTTGGCAATAGTGGTCATTGTGTTGTTAACCTCATGATTGAAAACTTCTACCATTTTCCTATGCCAACATCTCAACGAAAACCACCTTGCTTTGTTTAACTCGACCAGCCAGCCGTCCTTGCTCTTATATATATAAGTATAGTTTTTGTTGTCAAGTATTAATGTTAACAAAGTAAAAAATTTAGAAATTCATGATATGTGTTTTTCCTTTTTCCTTCTAACATTGTAGGAGAATTTATTCTGTGTCCGGAGATCAACTAGAATGAGCCACGTTATCCTGTACCAAGCGGTACGGAGCACCGGTACCAAGCAAAAAAATAACGTAGCGCGTTCTGATTAGTCTCCGGATGCTATTCTCTGGTCCGCACAAACTGTAAGGCTATATCAGTTTAATACCATCTGCATATGGGCTCATACTATCAAACCATTAATTATTAATTTTAAGCTTATTTTAATATAATTTTTCTAAAAAAAAAAATTTATTGTTTTTTTTTTTCAAAATGATATGCAAATTATAGCTATTCATATTCTCAAATTTAACCATTATGAAATCAACTAATATATGTTTTTAACACAGCTTTCTAGAAAAAATTAGATATTTCTTTCAAACACGTAAGACATCAGGATAATATTTAATGTCTTTTAACCATACGATGACCAAAATTTCTCAACGTTTAATTGGCCGACACATGCTTATTTTCTTCCTCCGAAGTTAATCTTCCTCTTTGGAGGACTAAATTTCACCTACTCTCTTACAGGTTAATTTTTAATGACTGCTTTATTTAGCTAGTAGGGCTCTCACTAATAGGAGAAGATTTCTCACTATTAATATGGCCAGCATTTTGTTCGGCATAAATAATATTGATACGTCATCACAAAATTATCTTGATTGGGCACGAATCTCGACGCGAATACTCCTGGACGCAACAAATATGTCATCAAAAATCATCTTGATCAAGCACTAATATCGAAGCATATTTGAATTAGAAACTTTCAAAATTAAATTTGAGACCATCCAAACTCCGTGCGATCTCAGCAACCTTATAGTCAAATTGAACGTCTCGACAATACGAACCCAATGACACCTAAATAGTCCCAATTCGAGTTCAAATGAGATCGAACTAAGGAACTGAAGCATATTTAGAAGCTTCGAAGCATTATGTGGATAAACAAATAATCTCCAAATATGTCATGCTTATAGTTGAATCGAGCAGCTTGACAAGATGATTTCAACGATCATAAGATCACTTAATTATGGCACCATTAAAATATTTAAATGCTTGATAAAATATCTATAATAAAAGGAATCAATACAGATCGTTTGATGAAGCACTTCAACTTTGCCTTGAATTTTATCTATATTTATGGAGTATGCCACTCCTAAAAACTTATAAATAGGTCGTCATTCTTAGGAGGGAAGGAAGAAGGAGAAACAAAGCTATAGAGAGAACTCTCTTGTATTTTTCAAACATCGCTATCAACGATCACCACATGTTATTGCTACCGACAACCATCATTGCCACTAACGTCCGACATCTGAAATCACTATAATATCCAGAATACTGACAAATTTCACCCTAGTATTGGATAAATTTTTATGGCTGTGGAAATCTATTTGTACAAATTTATTGAAAAAATTAAGTATTGTACCTGCCTCTTCATCAATAGTGAAGAAATGTGGATATCTGTATCACTTACTACATAATCGATTTTACAACTAGGCTAGGCCACAATTTTTTTTCCTTTCTGGAGTTTCCACGCAAAAAATTTTTTGGTCATACTATTTTCATAAGTACGTGCTAAATCTTTATACACTATTAAGACGTAAAATTCATATTCAACATACTAAAAAATTTTCTAGCATGTAACAATAATTACTTGTTTAATACTAATATAATCCCAATTTAAAATATTCTTTTAACACAAAATACTACTCTATCGCACATAAAACTTATCAATTTGAGCAGTTGGCTTGATCGATCAGTCTATCTATCTTGTGTTTCGTCTCTTAGCCAAACTATCTAATTAAAATATAGCATCCAATAAATGAAAGGATCAAATTGCTCATTTGTAAATGAATACAAAACCAAGTGGGACAAACTATAGTGATTTGGTTTCTACATTGAGAGGAAAGGAATATTTTTTAACGAATCTAACGTGATCAACCCGGATCTTGACTGAACTCAACATGGAAAATACGTCATGATGGGTTAGTCTTGCTGCGTCCTGAAATATTTGCGGCGGTAGAGAAATATATAGTTTAATGTCTTAGCATTGTACGAAGATCCAACACACAATCAGATAAGTGAGAGGGTGTAGCATCATAAGAGACACTAGAGTTTTTACGTGGAAACCCCTGAAAAGGGAAAAAACCATGGGGCCTAGCCCAGTTTGAATGAATCCACTAGTATTTGTAGTCGATTACAAATAAGGCCCTTCCTTGGGAGAAGGCCTTGACTTGATGTCACAAATGTACATCATATATAGTGCATTACATGGTGGGAGTTATCATAGATGTGTTTGTTTTGTCGGCACGACCATAGTCGATAAAATGGAGGTCGAAAAGACCGTTGTTTGGTGATGAAGGTCAGAAGGGTCGTAGTCGGCAGGAGACAAAGGTCTGAAAGACCATAGTTGGCAAGATAATGAGATCAAAAAGACCGTTGTCTGTTGATGGAGGTCGGAAGGACCATAGTAGGTGACGGAGGTCAGAAGGACCTTAGTCGGTAGGAGACCGGGGTCAAAAAGACTGTTGTCTGTTGATGGAGGTCGAAAGGACCATAGTAGGCGATGAAGGTAAGAAGGACCGTAGCCGGCAGGAGACCAGGGTCAGAAAGACCATTGTCTGGTGATGAAGGTCGAAATGACCATGGTAGGCGACGGAGGTTGGAAGGACCGTTGTTGAAGGGCGGTACTTCGGGAGAACTCTCGACGTCAAGTGGTGGCTTGGAAGAAGTCTGGGCCTCAAGTGGTGGTATGGCAGAAATTCGGGCGTTAGGTGGTGGCCTGGTGGAGCACAGGGCCTCAAGTGATGGTCCGACGAAAGTTCGGGCCTCAGGTGGTGGCCTGGTGGAGCACAGGGTCTCAAGTGGTGGTCCGGTGAAAGTCTGGGCCTCAAGTGGTAGTCTAGTGGAGCAACGGCGTCAGACGGTGGTCCGGCGGAGGTGAGGGCCTCAAGTGGTGGTCCGATGGAGTTCAGGGTCTTAAGTGCTGGTTCTGCAGAACAACGACGTCAAGCATTGGTTTGGTGGAGGTAAGGGCCTCAAGTGGTGGTTCAGAAGAGCAACGGTGTCAGGCGGTGGTCCGGCGGAGATGAGGGCCTCAAGTGGTGGTCCAGCAGAGCAACAACGTCAGGTGATGGTCCGGCGGAGGTGAGGGCCTCAAGTGGTGGTTTGGCGGAAGTCCGGCAGTGGTCGAGGAGGAGCTTCTTCATTCGCTTCCTTCTCTTCTTCCTTCTTCTCTTCTTGCTTTGGTCCCCTTTCAAGAGAAATGAGGGGTTTATATATAGATTTATGGAGTGGCATGGCCCATAAATAGGTGAGAGATCAAGGGTAAATGGGGAGTGGTTGGATGGATGACCGATATTGAATATCCTTTGATCATGGACCCTTCGTCAGACATTTAAAGGTCTTAGTGATGTCTGAATTTAGTGATCTTAGGCTCGTTGGATTTGTCTCGTCGAGCCGCCCGATTTAACTATAAGAAAGTCTTGTTTGGAAACCGTTTGGTAACCCAAATTATGGTCAAACCCTCCAACAGCGCTTTGGACCCTTGTTTTGGACCCATTTGGGCTCGGATTGAGTCGAATTTGGTGCCGTTAGGTTCGTATTTCCGAGACGTTCAGTTCGACTACAAGTTTGTTGAAATCGGAGTTTGGATGGTTCCAATTTTAATTTCGGAAGTTTCCAACTTGATTTTCATCGAGATTCGTGCCCGATCAAGATAATTTTTTTTAGGACGTATCAAGTATCAATAAACTCGAAAAGAACAAGCTAACCTTATTTGAACTGATTATCCGATTTGAACATGATAGCTTGAAGCCTTGAAAAAAATAATTTATACGTAAAAAACTATCATCGTGATCATGCACGAATCTCGAGACATATTCAAGTTGGAAAATTTCAAAGTTTAATTTGGGATCATCTGAACTCCAATTTCTACAAACTTATAGTCAAATTCAACGTCTTGAAAAGACGAACCCAATAACATAAAAATTAGTCTAATTCGAGCTTAAATTAGTCCGGGGCCCAAACTTATTTGGAAGTTTCAAAGCTTAAATTGGATGACCAAATGATATGCTTATAGTCGAATCGAGCGGCCAACGAGAAAGAATCCAACAAGCCCAATATCACTGAATTCCAACATCATTAAGGCACTTAAAAGCTTAAAAACACTCATTGATCGTGGATTAATATGGATCGTTCGATGGAGCTCTCCAAATCTACACCAAATCTTTTCTATATTTATGAGGCTTACCACTCCCAAAAATCTATATATAGAACCCTACACTCTACATGAAGGTAGACCTTTTTACTAGAGATTGGAGAGATCCCTATGGCTTTAAGAGCTTCAACACTATCATCGGCGAATCACTGTTGGAAATCACCGGACTACCACCCAGTCGCCGACAACTGTCAGACTTCTGTCAGGCCATTGTCGAACCACCTCATGGATGCCAACATCCGCCGGACTTTCACTCAATCTCCGTTGGGTCTCCACCTAGTCGCCAACTGTCACTAGACTTCCACTTAGCTATTGACAGCCACTGCACTTCCGAACAACCATCATTGGACCACCGCCCAGCTGTCGGACTTCCACCTGGCCGATGACCTCGACCAGACTTTCACCCGACCATTGTCAGATCACCGCCGGCCGCTGCCAGACTTCTGTTTGACCATCGCCAAACAACCGCCAAACTACCTACTTTTTGCCAACCGTCTCTAGAATTTCGCTTGGACATTGTCGGATCGCTGCCCGGTTGCTGACCTTCGTTGCCCGCCGACTATTGTACATTTTACCACTATCGTCGTTGACTTACGTCCATGCGACCTACTCCACTTGCAGATACAGTCTCTCGACCATCGTTGTCCGCCGACTAAGGTCTCTTGGACCACCGTCGCCTGCCGACTACGATCCCTTCAACCTCTGCCACCCTGATATCTACTGTCCCTCGGATTACCATCGCCCACCGATTATGGTCCTTCTGATCCTGTCGCCCGCTAATTATGGTATGTCTGACCACTATCTCCAACCAACTATGATCCCTCTTACTGCCGTCACCGACCGACTATGATCCCTCTAACTCCCATTGCTCGACGACTACAGTCCCTCTTATCGCTATTGCCCACAGACTACGGTCCCTCTTACCAACGTAGCTCACTGACTACAATCCCTCTGACCACCCATCGTCTGCTGACTATGGTCCCTCCGACCACTATCGCCCAACTACGATCTTGCTAGCCAAATGAACAGGCCTACACCCTCTTGAGAATTACTCTCATATCACTAGATTCTTCCAACCAACACCATATATATGTAATGTAGTCTATATGGTATATATTTACTACATCATGCTAAGGCCTTCCCCCTATGGAATGACATAATTTGTAATCAATAACAAATACATAAAACCATTTTAATTGGGTTAAGCCTCATAATTTTTCTCCTTTTCATGTTTTTCCACATAAAAATCTTAATGTGTCTTATGACTCTCGCACCCCTCTCTCTTATTTATCTGTGTGTTGAATCTTCGTACAAAACCTAAATGCTAAAATATGTCTCTCTACAGCTACGAATATTCCATTCCGCGATAATAATAAAAAGTTACAACATATATAGCATGAAAAATAATAAGAACATGACCCGACAAGACTTAAAACGTTGAACAAATTTTTTTAATATGATTCAGATTTGCATCTTGATGATTAATCTGATTCATACGAGTATGGCTGCATGTAAAACTGATATTTTAGAGTTCTAAACAATATTTGGTTCTCATTTTATTAAATATAGGTGGCATTTTTTATCTAGTTTTCCTGTATTTCTTCTTTTATTCTTATTGAATAACTGTAGAGGTTTCTGCTTTATTTGACCGATGATAAGTAACTTCGATACAAGAACAGATCAATCGAAAACTCCAGTTGAATATTTGAATTTGTTTATGGATAAACTGGCCATGATAGCGATTGACTTGAAGCCAATTACTTTAGTTATGAGGTTACTGCCTAACAACAGCCAGCGTATGCATCAAATTTAAAATCATATGAGCTTACTTTTGCAAATGTTCATTACTGTAGGTAAACATAATAGAACCCTATTGTTTTCTTGTAGGTAGCATCTTTACTTCGTTAGGAAGCTTGATTGTCCATTTTATTGTTCTTTAATTAAGAGTAACGCACTCAGATTACAGTTCTTAATGATCAAATAGTTGAAGAATCGATTTACATTTCAAAAGTATTGAAGCTATGCATCTGATGTCATAGCCACTAGCATTAAAAATAGCTATTAAGGAACTCAAGCTGTGAGTTGAAGTTCGATATATATGATGTCATGGTCACTGATAATTTAGGAGTGTCAAAATGGGTTTTCGGGTCTAATTTGAGTCGAATTGGAATTGACGTAGGTCCAAATGAGTTGACATGAATCCAGCCTGGTTTTGTAAATGGGTTGGAAATTCAAACTCAAATCAAACCCGTCGGGTTACCAGGTTGATCCGACTTGACCCGCAAACCCGGAATACAGCCAGAGCGTTGAGTTTGAGCGTTAGCATGTGTGGGGTGCAGGCGCGACTTGAGCGGGGTGCGGGCGAGTGCCGAGTCTGAGAGAGTGGCTTGCGCAGTGCGAGTCCAGGTGCGGAGTCCGGACGCGAGCCCTATGGACGTGACGTCGGATTGAGCACGAGCGCGAGATCTCGTTGCAGGCGAGATTTTCGAGTTAACTCGAATCCTACCCGATTTTAGAAACAGGTCAGAAAATGAAACCTAACTCATCTGACAAACGAGTTGAACCGAACTCGAAATTTTTCTGTTCGGATCCAGTAATGACACCCCTCACTAGCATTAAATGTTTTTATTAAGGAAGTCAAAGAATCTTGAATTGAATTAAGACTATATCATTAGTAATTTTTAAATTTTTTATTGATAGTAGAAATGGAAATACACGCAAAAATTATTTGCATGGGCACCTTCTTGTTGTTATAAATCATATATTTGTTTTTTTTTTTTAATTCTCTTTCAAGCGTGAAAATTTAAAATATAAAAATTATTACAAACATAAGCAGCCAAGAATTAGAGATAAAAGGCTAAGAAATAATAAAATTGTTTAGTTATATAATAGTAAAATTCAGTGGAAATTAGATATAAGATTCATAAATGTTTGCAATGTTTTTAGAAGATTAAATGAAATTTTGATTAGATGGATTATTTTATCATCTAAGTAAATATATGGAAGTATTTTATACGGTAGAAAATAAATTTAAAATTAATTAAAGTCAAATGGTTTAAAAAGCACATCTGTAGTGATATAATTAAGAAAATAATGATTTAAAGAAAAGTGTTTTAAAGAGATAATTTCACATAATTATGCTTAATTATAAATTTAAATTTTGATGAATAGAAAATAGTTATTGTCTATTTATTATAAAAATGAAAATATTAAGATGAATGTGAAAATAACTAATAAGTATAGATGATAATTTTGAATTGATTTGAACCACCAATAACTCAAAAATAAATAAATTTAAAGTCGCATAAGGCCTCGAGTTGCGTACAACAGCATCTCTAACAAGTTGTCTAAGAGTGGGAAAAATGTTACGTCCGGTGTCTGGATTCGTCTGGACACCAATCGTGACGCACACGTCACCAAAATATATCGGGACCCAGTGTATTCGGGTGACGCGACGCGTCTGGATTGGGTGTTCGAACGTCCGATGACCGGACTTAATAATTCGCCCTAAGAGTGAGCTCTTGCTCATCCCTATGTATTGAGCTGATGAACTCACTTGGTGGCTCATAAAGTCACCAATTAATTATGGTTAGTTGACCGAGAAAATCCTCCAACTCATCCAAAGTAATCACCCTATGATTAGATTTTCTTGTTAGAAAAATTATATACAGTACTCGCCGGCAATTTGGAGCTCTCTTCCCTCCACTAGTATAGCCTACTATAGATCTAAATTGTATGTTACACAACCAACTATAATAAGGTTTCGTACGTGACAGCTTTCTTAATGTTTTTTATAGTAAAAATAAAGCTGTTCCAAACAAAATTTAATTTATATATTATCCATATAATTGTACTATGTTTCTATTTCTTAATGCCACTGATACATCCTAAAAAAATTATCTTCACCGAATCTTGAGGAAAAATTAAGTCGGAAACTTTCAAAATTAAAATTGTGACCATCTGAACTCTGATTTCAGCAAACTTATAGTTGAACTGAACGTCTCCAAAATAGGAACCTAATGACACTAAATTCAGCTCAATCCGAGCCCAAATAGGTCAAAATCAAGGGCCTGAAGCACTATTGGAAGGTTCGAACCACAATTTGGATTACCAAACAGTTTCCAAACATGACATGCTTATAGTCTAATCGAGCAATTCGATGAGATGAATCCAACGAGCCTAAGATCACAAAATTCCAACATCATTAATATCTTCAAATATCTAGTAAACGGTCCACAATCAAGGGATTTAATATCGGTTGTCCATCAAAACCACTCCCTATTTACCCTTGATCCTCCTCCTATTTACGGGCAATGCCTCTCTAGGATTATTAAATCCCTAATAATTGAAATAATGCTACTATAATAATAATAATAATAATAATAATGGTATTCATTTATTTGTTTTGTTATTTGTGGGGAGGGTTGGGAATCTACGTTGGAGAGTATTTGCATGCATAATGCTTATTAAATATTTTAATTATCATGACAATTTTAGTGATGAGCATTACGATCTATTGATTCGATAGATGTTTATAAGTGATATGTCACCAAAAATCATCAAAACAATTTAGTGGTGTTTCCCAGGCTCTTCTATATAAGTTAATGCCATCAAACAATGCTTTGGCAAGCAAATTCAGATAGGTCAAATATTCTTAGTGAGTTCCCTTGACCTTCTTCATACAACAGTTTGAAGCATTTATCTTCAACCCCTTCTTTAAGGAAAGATTAGAACCTCACCTCCATCAGGCCCTACACATATGGTATCACCAGCGCACTAACAAATCCCCTCTATTGGGCTATTCATTGTCCACCCTTGATAACATGGATGTCTAATTCTTTCAATAGAATACAACTCAACTACCATCGTTATTTGCCCTTTGCTTGAAAAATACTATTGGCCCTTTGCCTCTCAACCATCGTCGTTATCCTCCACCACTTGACATGCATCATCAACCCCTTGCTTAATTGCCATCAACGACACACGCTCCAACTACCACAGTCAACACATCCTAGTGGTTTCCTGTGAAAGCAGATTAGGTTTCAATCTAATCATTGTCGATAGTCTTTATACACTTAGTTGACAGTTTTTTCTCCACTGGGGAAGAAATGGAGCCCAAATTAGAGGATCGAGCCTTTATCGCTATTGACAGTCTTGCGACTCCTTCAGGATAATCTTCAAAGGAAGATTATAGCCCACATTAGAGGACCCAACCTTTATCGCTATTGACAGTCTTGCGACTCCTTCAAGACAATCTTCAAAGGAAGACTGGAGCCCACATCGGAGGATCAGACCTTTATCGTTATTAATAGCATGCATCTCCTTCAGGACAATCTTAAAAAAAATGGAGCCCATATCAGAGGACCATGCCTTTACTAGAGATTGACGCTCTTTACACTCCTCTTGGATAGTCTTCACCCTTTTGCAGATGAAGATCTTGTCACAACTCAAGCCAACTAGGACAGTTCCTATTGAGTTGATCAGTTGTGACAGGCAAACCCCAAGATCTAGTTTTAAAATTATTTCAGATTTTTTGCAAATATTCATTGAAATAAATGACAAACTAAAGAGCTACTAAAATATTCAAATATTGAAAAACTCATCCATAAAATTTCTTTCATTCATCAAAATAAATATTTATACTACAGTACATGACTGCATACAAGAGCTACGGAACTGAAAATTAAAATAGACATGACTATGCAAAAATCAAAATAATAAAATACATATGACCTCAGATCTGATCCTGAACTGCTAGTCCACAACCTCTTTCTCCTACCCAGATCCTAAAAAAATCAGAAATAAAACCACAGTGAGCTACAATAGCTCAGCAAGCCATAAAAACCAATCTAAAATATTAAATATTCTTTTATCAAATGTTTTGTTAAATATTTAAAAACAGTTAATTTTAGTTTAAATAAATCACTGAGATGAGAATCACAAAATTGAAAACCATAATAAATACATAGCAAATATTCTAAGATTCAGACAACAGTATATAGTAAATGAATAAATTGAAATTCATATCACAGAGTAGTTCATATCACATTTTTCGGATCTAGACATAATCTCAAAGGATTTCGGCCTCTTATGACTCCATTTTATTTGTGCTTATAACACCAAAACATATCAGATATCACTGTATCAGACAGAATCTCAAATGATTCTAACCCTTATAATTTTCCAAAAATTCCCTGATACAGACATAATCTGAAAGAAATCTGACCCCTTATGGCTCCCAACAGATATAATTTAATCACATATGTACATATATCATAACATTATAACAATTAAAGAGTAATTGAGCATGTATTAAAATTTCACAGTATTGTATAACGTTAGACAACAGAAAATCCAACTAGGCAAAAATGCACATTTTTAAAAAATTACCAAATTATTAAGGATTATGTAAAATAATGTTTTAAGACTTTTATTGTACTACAACACTATTTTTCAACATCGCAATAATTTTCTATTCAATAAAAATCCCATAAATTTCAAAACTCATGGTGAAGAAATTTAAGAAAATATTCAAAATGTGCATAATCATAATCTCTACAATATATAAAAAGTTACATATTAAAAGTTTTATCGGTGCGAAGTTATCCTCATTTTTCGCTAATGAATATAAAATTTTGATCAGAATATTTGCTAAAACTTGTACATTTTTGAAATTTGAGATGAACGTAATGTGCCTTACCTCGAGATGAACAACATTTTCAATTGTGTCGACAGACGAAAATGGCCCAAAATCGCTCAAAAATTTATTCCCTCCTCTCTCACTTCTCTTTCTCTCAAGTTTCCCTAAAGCCGATTCTCTGTTTGGGCTTAAACCGAAAAAATAAATCTTCTCATATAATATAATAGCGGAATTAGATATTTTCTTTTTTTTAATAATATATAATAATAATATTATAATTAATTTTTCAATGGAAAATTTATAGAAATTCTTTTGGGGATTTAAAAAATTACAAAAAAATAATCATAAATTAACTTATTTTATTTAGAATATCCTTGTGAAATCGGTTTATAAAACAGACACCTAACAATCCCCAAAACCCTACTTGTACTGACAAATGTCGATTTATTAAGAAATTTTGATAGTGTCAAAAAATTATGAAAAAATTAGAAAAGCTAAAACACAACATAAATATTCTGGCGAAGATGATTTGTGAATTGAACTTCTCTAGGTCAACAAAATAATCTTGCAATTTTTAAGGGTTTCATAATCTACCAACCTTAAAAAATATGATCCTTGACATTCATAAATTAAAATGAGTTAGAATAAATTTGGATATAGCTACTTCATATTAGATTCCTTCTCTCAAGTAGCCTCTCTAGCAGTCATGTGTTTCCACTATACTTAAGCCATAAGAATCTATTTATATCTAAGTTTTTTATATCATATGCTAAACTCCTTTCGGGCTCTTCCCTATATTGTAGATTCTCAATAGATAATCTCTTCCTATAATCAGACTCCCACTTTCTCAAAGATGATATATGAAATACATTATGTATATTAGACATATGATCATGTAATAATATGACCTTGAACCAAGCTTGCTGATTTTTGTAAATATACTAACACCTTTCATAGGGATGACTTTGACATAAACTAGGTTAGAAATCTT